>NW_010097690.1:38107-43018 GCF_000699245.1 Pterocles gutturalis | reverse complement strand
AAGAGGCTGCAACCAAATTACTTGACTTTGCATAAGAAATTGCTGGCTCACATTATGAATTCATAAATATAAAGTTGCAGGGGGGCTACCTCATTAAATCAAATAAAAGCAGTAGGTGAAAAAAAGAATAGCATTGAAAATCACTTTCCCTTCAGGCCCATGGGAAAAACAGAACCATGTGAGGTGGAACACATTCCGCATTCTAGTTTTTGCTTTCTTTATGTGTGCATTAATAATTTAAATAATTTTGAATGCATACAGCCAAAATTTCAGTATTAGACAAAGCTGGCAAATAATTCATCAGCTGCAGAACAAATAGTTGCCTTTAATTGAAAGGAAACTTTCTGCATTCTGCAACAATAACCCAACCACTGGGGCTGATAATAAAATTACCTGACTTCTTTAAGCCAGTTCTCTAGAATAATCTAATATTCTGATATTTACATTATTAATTTGTTTATTCTCACAATTCATTTTGATATAATTGACTGAAAACTACCTAGCTAGCTCTTTTTCTCCCTCTTAAATGTTGTACTGATCTGTATCTCTCTTTTAATGTATGTACATATTTGCACACATGCAAGGACACATGGCTCTATTCTCATGTCAACACAATTCCCGGAATAACTTGTCTTATTTTATAACATTGGATTGAAAATTTTGTGTGGATTACACTGTATGACCCTAACTAACACTGGCAAATTGAGTTCAATGAGACTACTTGTATTCAGTGAGACTGCTTACCAACTTATTAACACTAAGCATGTGCACAAATCATCACAAGACTTAGCAGAAAAAAAAAAAGCCACAAGAAAGAAAGGAAGAGAGAGGAAAAATGGTGATGGCTGTTAAAACATCAGTCACACATCTGCATAAATGATTTGTTGGAAGAAGGAGCTGATTATAAGCTATAGCTATAGCGGTTGAAACTTACAAAAAATTTTCAAATTTTTCCTTACAGTAAAGTTAGGATTTTTTATTTTTATTTTTACTTTTATTTTTATTTTTATTTCTGATATGGATTTCATTGTGCTAGTGGCAGGTCGCTTGTGAAAGGACAGGCTGAACTTTGCAGGGGACTGAAGACCTCTCCATCACTGAGCACTGCAGCCATCCAAGCCTACTCTTGTCCCTGTTTAACCCTGAACTGAAAGGTTAACCTCTTAGCATCTCTTTCCTGTATCCCAGTTGGCAGTCGGTTTTGTGCCTGATCGCTGTGTTGAGATGATAAGAAAGATGCTCATTCCACTTATTTTTCTTCTGCTATTGCTTTTTATATGTGGTAGGTGCAGTAATAAATCCTTGCAGATATGAACTTACATGCACTAGTATCTGGGTTGAGGCCACCAAATCTGATCATCATTACAAGTCATTGGGTTGTTTCTTCATCACTGTAATGGAGTTAAAAGCTTCATTTTCCTCTGAGTCAAGAGTCAGTCACAGTTCAGTTTGATTCTTTGCTGCCTCTAGTACATGCATGGGAAAGGTGTAAGATGTAAATGACAAAAAGGTTAATGACTGAGGTTATATGATCTTTTAAAGCTTTCAGCTGTTAGTATGCTTTCAAACTTTCTATCATGCTTCAGATAAATGATTCAGGTATTTTTTTTTAGCTGCAGTCATAGGAGCAAGGCTTCTTTTGTGATGCTTGCTGATTCCCATGCAAAAACTCCAGGCATTTCAGTGGACATGTATTCCTCTTGTGTTTGTTCTCTCTAGAATGATGTTTTTCCAACTGGGCAGTAAAAGATATCAAAGGGAGCTCAGGCCCAATGTTATGTCAAGCTGTCAGCCAGTCGTGTGATGCCAGCATTTCAGTGCCTGTGAGATGAATGGCAAATTGCTGACCCTTTTCTGAAATGGCACCGGCAACAGCAGAAGGACCAGACTTGGGTACACATCTCTTTTCACAAAGCAGAAGGACCTGAGGTGGATGCAGCCCACGGGCACTGTTAGAGCCAGCTTGCTCTTGTTGCAATTTGCCATGAAGTAGGATGTCTTTCAGGATAAGCTTCTTTCCAGACTAACAGCAGACAGGCAACAGGCTGCAGAAAATGTGATGAAAGAAAAGAACAAAACATTAAAATTACGACAGCGAGGCTGGTGTAGTGGCCTCAATCTCAACCAATTACTGAGTGGGGTTCAACGACATTATTCAGGGGATGCTCTAAAAGATACATAGATGTGTGCCTTGGCTTCCTCTTAAGGAGGTTCCTGCTGTGGCAGTGAGGGATAGTTGAAGCTGCAGTAATTACAAAAATGATGTATGAAATCCTGATTGTAGCTGGATATTTCTGCAGTTGTGTGGGTGCTGCTGCTGGTGATGTTGTGGAAGAATACAGAAATTGGTCAACAAACTCAAGAGAGACACATGGACACCTTCAAAAGTCAATATACAAGCCTGGAATCCTACTGCTTGTCAAAATGTTTCCTTCTGTTAACCCTTCTCAGACCATATTTATTTTCTCTATACATTTCACTTTGTAGACTTTCCCAAAATTGTTATTCCTTCAAATAATTCCATATTCATTAATGACAGTATCTTGCCATCTTGAGACCTCTACTTACTGCTACCAATGTGAACTGTGTATTCTGTTATTCATTCTTAGCCTGGACATTGGAATAATAACTGTAAAGATTAACACAGCAAAGTGGGAGAGTCATCTATGACAGATATCTGCAGTAGTACAAAAACAGAGCCCAGCTTTTTGCCCAAAAATGCATAATTTGCTTCTTTATTGTTTGTTTTCTATTAGTAGTTAGCAGTTAACATATCAACACTTGTAAGGCAAATACAGTGTGATTAAAACATGTAATTCCTTCTCCTTCCTTTAATATTATTTTCTTTTAAATAATAAGTTTACAACTCATCCATGCTGGCTGATTCATACTTAAAATTTCAATACAAATAAAAATTAAAAAATAGCTAGGAAATAATTCCAAACTAAATTATCTAATGTTATGTGAGTCTTGGGCAAAGGAATTTCCTGCATCCTTCAGAAATAATCGCACTACTTGGGTAAATGACTGATGAGGGTTTCGATGATGTTTCTAAGCACTGGACCAGGGTAGCCTCTGGGGCCCAGAAAAGTTTCCAAGCAGTTGAATATTCATAAGGAACTTGATTGTTCTGCTGAACAGATGTAGTGATGGAGCTGTCTAAAATCCAATGGCTTTACAGTCCATACTGCACGATGACATTTACATTTTAGTCCTACTCTACACACACGATTCCCTGAGGCTGTGCCATCTGAGTGCATATTTTGCTGAGTCTTAGGAAGGAAGTTCTGACTCTAGGTTTGTTTTTCTTTTCCATAAAAAAAATCAAAACTTGTCAGAGACATGCTGTGTAAAATAATTCTACCATGAAGATGGTCAGGAGTGCGGTCCTGTAGAAAACTCTGTAAAGATTAGAGTGTAACAGTTGTGCACAGGAGTTAGAAGAGCACGTCAGGACTTTACCACAGCAACACAAGGTAACTAAAAGATGATGTATGTAAATTAAGCCTTTTAATGATAAAAACACACATCTGAAAATAGAGTTCTTCATTAAAATGATGGCAAGATCTATAGTGAAACACCTTTTTTGGATTTGTCACCCTGTATAGAAATGAAGAGACATTTGCTCATAACAAAACCAAGACCTCCTCTCAACAATCCTGTTTTATTCCTCCTGAGATTACTGATGTATCCCAAAGGAGATGTCATTTCTTCATAACTGAGAATAAAGTAGAAGGTTTATAGAACAACATATTTAGAAAAATATGTTAATAATACTCTGCTATGTTCTCAGAATATTTTTACAGAACACTTTTGAGTGCACTAAGATGCAAATGAAGATGAATAAATGTTGAGAGGGCTGCCCTTCACAACTCCTATTTTTAATTTGATAACTGTTCTAGATCAACTTGATTAATATGTAATTAGATTAAGTTACCCTCTCCGCAAAAAAGGAGCAGATGACCTCTGTCCTGAACTAAGACCTCACTCCGTCCACATGAGATGCCAGGAGTTTTCAGGTGTATTCTGCTGCTCTGACTTTTAACTGCTACAGCACTTCAGTAGAGGAATATCCAGACTACTACCCCAATTAGTTTACTTTTTAAATAGAGACAAAATAAAACAGGCAGTAGAAGGGATGTTCTTGCTGTGACCAGGCAGACATCTAGTCCATATCATCAGTAGCACTGGGATTTTTTAACTGTGCCTCAGCTGCAGATGCTATGCTGATTATTTTTCTACAGCTAAAAGAACAACGTGTTTCAAGAATTTTTCTTTTCTCTATTTAATGGTAAACAAGAAAATGCTCACAATAATTTTGTAATTATTGTAGTAAAACTTAAGGAGACAGTAAAGCACAGTAACATGTAACATTAAATATTAACTTAGAGTCATGTTATATGACTAAGTATAAAATGGCTGAGCAATGAATTTTTTTTGTGAGTGTCTTTTAACACTGAAAAAGCATCAGGAGACTAGAAAACACAAGTATGTTTGTATCACTTAGAGGGAAGAGTCCGGAAAAGATGATGAAAAGTAAGTTAATTAAATACAACTGCAGTATTAAGACATTTTTGTGGCAATGTTCATGCAGAGTTTAAAGCTACATTTGGAGCATTAAAATGTAAGAAGAATAAGTCAGCGTGGTTTTGGGAAGAAGAAATTATGACAAACAATTCTGATTACATTTTAAATGGAATAATGATTGGTTTACATAGAGGGAAATGTGGTAGACATTTTATAGATGGATTTTCATGAAAGCTTTCAACAAGGTTTCACATGATAGATTACTACATAAAGCCTTCTAAATATGGATTACATGATGAATGCTTAAGATGGCTAAGGAATTAGAAGATAAAAATGGAGAAATTAAAAGTGCATTTTGTTCACCAAAGCTAGGATTTTTCATGG
>NW_010097690.1:0-38076 GCF_000699245.1 Pterocles gutturalis | reverse complement strand
TCTAGTGGCTTCAGCAGGACTTACATCAGGACTGTGATGTGAAGCAGAGGCACACAAGACCCTTTGCTGATGGCTGTGTGCCTTCACAGTATATAATTTAGATGGTGCTATAATCCAGGAGGGAGACATTTTCAAATAGCTGACATGGGCCGCTTTAATACCACATGGTGGATTATAATTCAAGGAGCTCTGAAGCAGATCTGGACACACTGGTACTTCCACATTGTGCGGAGCAACGCTGTGTACAGAGGCACCAGTGTGGATCTCCAGAGATATTCGTAGCCCCAGTGCTGTGTGATTGACAGGCTGCTGAGCTGGGAAGCTCCATGGACAACTACCCTGATAGAGCTGTTCCTGTGCTGGGCTCTGGATTTACCTGGTGGTCAGCTAATTTGTATGTCATGCGTGTCCTCAGCATGCTCCATTGCCTTTTGCAGAATTGCCTTGCTGGGTGAGCTGCGTGGTCTCAGGGGGAGAATTTGCAGGTTAACAGGGCAGACCCATGTCAGGTGTCAAACAATGGCACCTTTCAATGGAGCAGCACTTTTTTTTCAGTTCTTGCCAAGAGCACATAGAGGAGAAATAGCTTATGTCAGCAAATGAACTAATATGAGAGAACCAGGAATCTGAATCTATTATAAATGGGCAATTCACATAGGCATTGTAGGACTGTATTTTAAGAAATTCGTGTTGCTCTCCATTTAAAGTTTAGGCTGAAAGGATGTATCTCTGCTTCTTCAATTAGATGTCTCTAGGAAAAGATGTTCTACTTCAAGTCTTGAGGTTGAATGCTCTAAAATACAGTATCTAAAGCTCATCAGAGTAGATCATTATCTTCCAATACAGCTAAGGGAACTAATTCATAGAGAACTGAAACAATTTGCCTCACAGGTCCACTGCAGAGTTGGGAAAAGAATTAATGTCTTATAAAGCCTGGTACAATGCCCCATTCACTACTGTAATTAGAAAATTATATTAGTTTGAGAATGATGAGTGATATAGGCTTGAAGATGGTAATAGATAGGAGTATGCACATTTGGTATATGGTCCCCTCTCCAGAATGCAACTGAGCTTGTGAGAACTGGTGCGACTTTGATTTGCAAAAAGAAACTTAAGTGATGGCATAATGTATTCAAGCTACCTAAGAACTGGTGCAAATCTTGAAGTTTTGAAGAGCTCTGAAAGAAACAAATTACATTAGCACTCTAATCTGCTCCATAGTTCTTACATAGACATAGGAAGAATCTATCTTTGACCTTCTGAACTTATATTTTTAAATGCTGCAAAATTCAAACAAAGTATGTGGGATTGTCAAAATTCCTTTCGTTTTCCTTATGTAGTTCTGAGCACACTGGCATGCCATGAGACCTGAGAAGGCTTTTTGAAAATGAGTTAATTTTACCTAAAAGATGTCTTCTGGGTAATCTTTTTGTTGGTCTTGTTCAGTTACTTCTTTAAAGATGTTGGGTAGTTTTGGAATAGGTTTGATTTGAAAGCATGTTTCAGTCTATTAAATACTTCACATCTAGGACAGATGTTTGGAAATCTTAAATCTAGCATTTCCTAAAATATAAAACCAGGATAAGTGGGAGTAGAGATGGAGGGGAATGGGCAGGTAAGCACCATAAGAGTTCAGGAAGATTTAGGAAGAAATTTGCCCATAACATCAAAGTACACTAATAGATCCAAAGTAGTGGGGAATAGGAATAACTAAGGTTGTTTTCAGAGAAAATAACCTGGGAAATATTAACATAGTACATGATAATGAAGCGTCACTTTATTTCCCTCTTGTAACAACAGTGGCAACAGTGCATATAGAGAGTTTGTGAGTTTGGGTGTTTTAGTTGGGGTTTTTTTGTTTGTTTGTTTGTTTTGGGGAGGGTTTGGTTGTGGGGGTCTTTTTGTTGTTTTTTTGCTTGTTTTTTTTCTTTTTTGGTGAACAGAGTCAGTTTGATTGATTTAAAGAGCAAAGACTGGAGTCTGTAAATACAAAGCTCCAGATTTTACATGCTCATAGAATACTCAGATCCAAACCCCATGGATACCTTTAACGTAAATCCTGCTTTGACTTAGCTCATACGTCTTTTCAGATACTGATGATAAAAGAAAGACAACTTTCATATAGAGGGGCAAGAATACATCAGCTTCATTCCGATGATATCCAAACTGGTCATGAGCTTAGGAAAATACTTTAACTGTAAGAATGGTTCAGCACTGGATGAGGTGCCCAGAGAGACTGCGTAGTCTTCATCCTTGGAGATTTTCAAAACCAATCAGGCCAAGGCCCTGAGCAAGCTGATCTAACTTTCAATGTGTTCCTGCTTTGATAAAGAGGTCCTGTCTAACATTAATCTTTCTGTGATTCTGTAACACCTGGATTTTTTATTTTTTTTAAACATATCAGTATCTTTGATTCAGTTAAGAAGAAAACAACAGTAAAAATGTTTGTAGAGGAATTTTTTGACTGACAAATTTGCTCAGGCTTGTACATTTAAAAGTGTTTTGAGCTATTTCTTGATTTGAGGGGGGGCAGCCATCTTGAGCTTCTCTTTTAGTTTGACATTGAAGGGCTATGGGTTATAATATGATCAGTAAATAGTCAAACCTACATTTTAAAGCTATGAGCTAACTGAATGTTTGCTTTGCATATGATGACTTTCAGTGGAATGATTGCAATGTCATTGCTTTGCAGCAGTGAAGCTCTGAGCTGAGCCATAGATAGTGCTAGCCCCAGCAAAAAGCTGGTGATGGTGTGAATGTGAGAGCTGAATACTGAATTGGCAATGAAAACATAATAGCCCCTGGCCAATGGCATGTTTCCCACAATATGTTCCTCTGCTATGGGTAAGGCTGTACATATTTCAATTTCTGCTTTAAAACGGTCATTCCCTTATTTCCCGTCTTTCTCCTCCTCAAAAGTCTTACCCAATAATCTCAAAATCATTTTTGAATAATTGCATCAATTTAAAGGAAATGAAGACTGAGTATCAAATAGCAAAAATGAAGTTTTTCAAGTCAAATGGCTATAGAATTATCTATAAGACTCCAGTGCTTGAATCCCCACAGACATGAACTTTAATAGAATCTCTTGCCAAATTGCAGTTGTGATGAAAGTTTTAAATTATATTCAATTTTTACTAGATAGCAATAAATATAGTGCAACACTGTATGTTGACCTTGCAAAGGCATCTGATAGAGTAGATTGTAGTCAGTTGTACAGATTTACTTGAAAACTGTAGCAAACTAGATGTGGAAGAGGCAGTGCTATAGCATATACTTCCCTCTCTAGATTTTTAACAAATTTTAAAGGGAATACAGTCAACATTCAAATGTTTCTTTATTGTCATGCATATTAAAAGCCCAGGGTAAAACTCTGGATTTTTATTCCTGACTGTGTGTATAGATACTATTCTACATCCAAATGTGTAATATGAAAACTTGTCTCCATCAGCATTTTTAAATTAATTGCTTTAATTTGGGTCTATGGCTGAAAATGAACACAAGGTTGGTGCCACCTCCTAGCAGTCACTTTTTCAACAATTTCCTTTTTTACAGCTTGACAAATGACAAATGCTTGGTGGTAACTTGAAATTTAATATTCATTGCCAACCAGCTGATAAGAAACATATTAAATATTGAATTTCTCTATATACATAAGAGTATGCAGAAGAACAAAGAAGATACTTTCGTTTGTTGTACTGCCTTGGTTATCAAATTTTCCACTAATCAAACCTTTCATTTTTGTCATATCCCTGACAGCTTTACATATCATATTTATTTATCATACACCTCTGATTATCAAAGTTCAGTTTATAACATCTTTCCTGTGGAGAAATGATACTCTGCATACACAAATGCAGCTGATATTTGAGATTTTGACTTTCAGTGCCATGTTTTTTAAGCCAAGATTTAAAGGATAATGGAAAATTGCCATTGTCTGCGAACATGAGGACAAAATGCCTTTGCTTGCTCTGAGAGATTACGAGCAACCATAGAAGGGATTGTAATGCAGTGTGCTTAGAAATCTCATTTAGTGAGTGCTAGAGAGCTAGGAAGCTAACAAAGGAATTTGATTGTCCATATAGAATAGATGCTGAGATTTGAAACAAAATTTGGGACATTTGTGACTTGATTTTTAGAATGACTTGGTGTCATTGGTAGGATTAACTTCATCTTTGTCATCTTTGTCTCTTCCTTTTGTTTGTCTGAGCTCTTAAATCTTGTGCTTTCATACATCTTACGATGCTCTCGCTAGTCCTTGCCCACTCTCAAATGTACCTCACAGATGAATATCCACAACACTCGCCAGCAAGGCAACTGTGGCTTTATGGGCAATGACTTAATAGTCCCTTCATAAAAAGAGTTTGATTTTCGGACAGAAACATGACAAGGGAAAAACATTTAAAAGCAAAAATTTTTACTCAGGTTTGTCTTGCCTTGGTTTACTTCAGGAGGCCAACCGAACACCACATTGTGTAAGCTTTTAATTCTCACTTTGTATCTCCAAAATCTATGTTCCTCCCTGCAGCAGAGCATGCTCTTTCAGTCTTCTCAGGTCTTTTGATTCTCTTTCTCTGCACTGTCAAACCTGAATGTACAAACACAGCCAAGGACTGAGTCATTCTTAGGAAAAACATCCTGTCATCTGCTTGGGATCATTACATGACTCTAAGGTCCATACAGTAAAACAAAACTCATCATTTCCATCAAAACCAGCTTTGGGTAGAGGAAGCAGATGGGTACACAAAGTGATGACAAAAGAAGGTGGCGATGAGATGGTACTGATGAGTACAGAATGCAGTGTAGAATTCATATGGAAAGAGTTAAAATTTGAGTTTTTAAACAGTTCAGTCATCTTTCTAAAGTCTGTATTGGATTAAAAGTGGTCAATAACCATTCCTTAATGGAATGGCTCATTTTCCATCGGTCCTCTATACTGGGACTTGCATTTTCAAATGAAAATTTTCTTCCCAAGGTAGTGAAAATAAATAAGAAACAAATGCCTTTTTCTCTGGCCCCTTTGAAAATGTGGCTGTAAGTTTATTAAAATAAAAAAAAAAAGGCAAAGTTTAGAATTAATGCTTTAAATAAAGTTAAAGCATTTGCAACTATCTTTCTTGCACAAAATTTAGAAGTCCTAAATTTAAAAAGGTGATAATCTGGAAAGCTAAAAATAAGAAGTGTCTTACAGGGCTGACTGTTCTTTTTCAGAGTTGAAGGGTTACTCAGATTTCTGATCTCTCTTAGGTAAAATCTCCAGTTATAAATAAGAAGTGCCTGGTATTTGAAGTAGCAGATGTCTCTAATGTCCGCAAAAAAGCCTTGCTTACACAGCTTGGCAAACCTGGATGTTGAAAGCGTGTGATTTGATTGTGAAGATGGCAAGAAGATCTTGGGGAGGAGTTCAGGGAGTTCCCATGTGAGAAGGGAGCTGTAGGGCAGGGACCGTGACATGGATAACGTGGGGATTGAGCCATAGTGCAGGAAGTCAGCAAGGACATCCACACTCTTACAGACAAGAAAGTGGGGTATTTAGTGCTGACATGCATCCAAGCCTTGTTTTTCACATCTCCTCCAAAAGTTTCTCTTTAGTAGTGCAACATTCTCACAATGATGTTCAGGGGTTTGCCCCACTGCAAAGACTTAGTCTAAAAGCCCTGAACACAAGCTGGAAAAGAGGATTCTAGTGAACAGGTGTTTATTGCTGCTTAGAGTAGATTCCTCAGGCAATTGATACTAATCAGGGGTATCTGCAGATTTTTACATGGGCCAGTACTGAACCTGGAATCCTTGTTTTCATATACAATGTTGCAGAACGATGGTTCCTGAAAGACCTATTTTTTCAGGATCTGAAAAATCTGTGACATTCCACTAGAAAAGTGAGAACTTTTCTAGTGGAATGTGATGCCTAAAATACGGAATAATAATTTCAGACATGGAAATTGCATGTAAAAGCTTGCTTCATTCTTTTAAAGTCCTTTGGTCACTGTTTTCCATGTGTTAATTCATACTATCCATTTTAGTAGGTGATTTTATTTTTAATTTTCCACTTCCAGGTTTTTAAGCTAGTAGCTGGTTTACCCTAATGAGCCCATGAACATGCCTCTTTGAAATTTATTCTCAAAGGCAATTTTCCAAACACTTTTTCTTTTTTAAGAATTATCTATAATAATCAAAGCCTTTTTTTCATTCTTAAAGGTGTCTTAAATGTATCATAATTTCCTAAGATGAGAAATTTATTTTCTTTGTCTAGCCTTTCTCTTTTTCAGGATAATTGCTGATCAAACAGAAATTTGAAGGAGCCCTCATTTGCCACAGACTCTTTAGCTTTGTAGTGCTTCTCATTTTTTTTTCTCCTGTATTTCATCCTTTTCTGCTCATTTAAGATGCTGTAAAACCATAGCAAACAAATTATAGCTTATAATGAACTTCTCTTGCATGATAATTGTGTTTTACGAATAAGCAAAGCACTGATGAGCTGATCTGCTGCAGAGGAGAGGCTAGTAAAAATCAAGAGAGTGAGAAACTCTTGCTACTCTTTGATCTAACTTTTATGGTATGTGCATTCACTTAACAGGTCATTGAACTAAGAATCTGAATTTATTGTAAATCAGACCCTACTTTATTTTACTCAGACATACAACTATTCTATAAAGCACTACAGATAAACTAGGAAGAAGAAAGTGCAAAACGGGAAGAAACAGCAGCCTAAGAGAAGTGATGAGTTGTCATTTTCTATTTGTAATTTTCCTGAGAACAGCTACGTTAATACCTTTCCAGAGGCCAGTGATGTTTAGTATTTTTGTAACAGTTTGTTTGACAGAATTAAAAACATGCTTTTAAAATGACATAAGATCTGGAGCTGGTAAAGGAAATTAAGGACCAGGTCAGAACTCAAACTAATCTTGCAAAAATGGAGGAATGGTCTCCAAAACAGGAGGAAATTCAGCAGGCTCAAGTGAAAGACATTGAGGGAGAATGAACTGAACAAGTACAAAACAAGCAGCAACCCACTAGGTAGCAGTTTATCAAATAAGGCCCTGGGGGCAAAAAGAAGGTAGAATAAGGTGAATGCATGTAACAATGTCATGTTATTGCAAACAAGGTGAGCACCATGCTGAGATGCATAAGCAGAAGGCACAGCAGCCTGATGAAACTGTGAAGAGGTCTTTTTGCACTTTCCATGTTGGTAAGAATATCTGGAGTTGCGTGTCCAGCTTTGGATACTGTGCCTCAAGAAAGATATGGACCAATCAATAAGAACAGGCAGAGGTCTAGGAAACATGAGCTGAGAGAAAAGGATGAAATAAATGGAGAAGATTAACAAAGAGAAAATAGGGAACAGAAGACAAGAGTCTTAGAAAATGCAAAAATATTGCAAAGAGGGAGAAAATGATCCATTTTCTGTGTCCAGGATGGATGGGCAAAAAGTGTCGGCCTAAACTGTAAAAACTGGGAAAATCTTTACAATAGTAAAAATAGTCACTGGGAGAGGTGGAACAGGAATCTCCATTGTTGGAAATCTTTATGGACAGTGCAGGAAAACATCTGTCAGGGATGGGTATGTACAGACAGACTACTCTGCTGTGGAGCAAGGATGGCCCAGACTGCCTTCTGAGACTTTTCTTGATGTACTTTCTCATGATTTTGTGAAAAGGTAGGAGCTGGAATAGGTGAGAAATTGTGAGGAGGAACTGTGAAGTTGCTATGAGATCAAGGGCGTAGTTTATTCAGCATTGTGTGGTGCAGGATTTTATGGAACTTTCCTTGGAAAATGGCATAAAATACAGCCACACAGCTACTAGCATGTCTCAAGAGACTCCCACTGGGGTGATTGTAGTGTATTTTATGGACTTAGAGAAAAAACTATGAGTGGAGCAGCAACTGACCCTTGAGCTGACAGTGCCATCTGCAGAGCTGCGACAAACTGCTCTGAATGGTGTCTCAGCCTAAAAGGAAACATGGACAGACCCAAGACTTTGCCAACCTTATCAGTGGAAAGAGGCCATTTTGTGATGAGAATCTTTTAGTCAGGGAATGAATATTTTCTGAGTTGCATCACCTTGGATACAGTTTCATTGTCAACTGAGCCTAAGTCCCCTATTAAGCCTGAGTTTGGGCTGTTGTTAGCTGCGGGTTTGGTGGCTGGCTGTGACTGGTTTGTGCTAGCTTTTTTTGCTGGAAGGGCTTTAAACTGTTTGCCAGCAGCTCACTTGTTTCCCCAAACTCCAAAGAATCTAGGCAACAAGCTTGCTCTGGTCATGCTGGAAAGTCTGAGAAATGTGAATGAAGATCAACGGGGAATGTGTCTGTTAGTGGATAGAAGTGCAAAACCCTGGAGAAAGCTTGCACTTAAACTGAAGGGTTTGAGAACAGCAAAGGGAGAATAGCAGTCTTGCATAACATTGTTTCAGTTGCCCTTTCCTTTGTGTGTTATTTCCCTGTCCAGCCCAGATAATATAGAGTACAAAGGCTCTCATCAAACAAACCTTTCCAGATGATCATACCCAGAAGCGCCCCATCTGTTTCTGGACTTGATTTGTAGTTGCTGGGTTAGTTGAGAGATACAGAGGCAGCCAAAAATATCTTGGTTGTTTCTGTGCTGCATTCCCCAGCAATGCAGTATTTACCACTGCTACTGGAAGGGCACTCTCAGTGTAAAAACTCACCCTGTAGGAGCTGGATTGGAAAGCAACCTCTGTGGCACTAAATTGGTCTGACCGGGGATTGTGCTCTGTGAGTCCAAGCAGCATGGCAATGGATCACCTCCATATGCTCAAGTTCACTCCTTTCCATCTCCCAGGCTGTGCCGGGGTGTTGCCTGGGCAGTACTATTTGACATGGGACAAAACCATGCAGGAGGCTCTGCTAACAGTTAAAACGGAATCATAGAATAGGTTAGATTGGAAAAGACCTTTATGATCATCAAGTTCAACCGTAAACCTAACACTGACAAGTCCACCACTAAACCATGTCCCTAAGCACCACATCTACACATCTTTTAAATACCTCAGGGGATGGTGATTCAACCACTTCCCTGAGCAGCCTTTTCCAGTGTTTGACAATCCCTTCAGTGAATAAATTTTTCCTAATATCCAGTCTAAACCTCTCCTGGCACAACTTGAGGCCATTTCCTGTCTTATCCCTTGTTATTTGGGTAAAGAGACCAACACTCACTTCACTGTAACCTGCTTTCGGGTAGTTGTAGAGATAAGGTCTCGCCTGAGCCTCTCTTTCTCCAGGCTAAACAACCCCAGTTCCCTCAGCCGCTCCTCATAAGACTTGTGCTTTAGACCCTTCACCAGCTTTGTTGCTCTTCTTTGGACACACTCCAGCATCTCAATTACTTTCTTGTGGTGAGGGGCCCAAAACAGGACACAGTATTTGAGGTGCAGCCTCACCAGTGCCGAGTACAGGGGGACAATCCCTTCCCTGGTCCTGCTGGCCACACAATTTCTGACACAAGCCAGGGTGCTATTGGTCTTCTTGGCCAACTGGGCACACTGACGGCTCATATTCAGCCAGCTGTTAACCAACACCCCCAGGTCCTTTTCCACTGGGCAGCTTTCCAGCCACTCTTCCCCAAGCCTGTAGCGTTGCATGGGGTTTTTGTGACCCAAGTGCAGGACCCAGCACTGAGCCTTGTAAAATCTCATACAGTTGGCCTTCTGCCCATTGATCCAGCCTGTCCAGATCCCTCTGTAGAGCCTTTCTATTCTTAAGGAGATCAGCACTCCCACCCAACTTGGTGTCGTCTGCAAACTTACTGAGGGTGACCATCAGATGTGGAACAACCAGATATTGAGTAATCACATCACTATTTGTTTTCAGTGAGAAAAAATTTTGCAAGTAATTTTTCAGCCACAATCACATCCCTGCCCAAGCTCTTGGTATAGCTGTATGAGCATCTACACAGGGTAGGAACCTGGACTGCATGACTGGAGCAAGTGTCGGATGACCCCTTCCAGTGGAAACACTGATTTTGATCAGTTTAAGGCAATCATGACTTGTCAGTCTCAGAAAACTGTGTACTGTTATCTTCCTTGAAGATCTGCTTGTTGCCCTGGCTCCTGTAAGAGATGAGACAACCGATATGCTTGCATATATCAGTTTTTTTTACATCTCCAAGCATGAAAGCAATGAGACTTTTAGATTGTATGAAGTTAGGTATATACTTAAATGCATGCCTAATTAGTAACACCTAGTTTATTTGGAAACTGTGTTAATATATATATTTTATCTGTAATTATAAAAATTAAAAGTGGAAATATCACAACCAGTGTTCTAACACCAGTTTATGCTTTCTCTTGGTTTTGAATTCATGTTTGGATTTCTCTTTTAAAGTATTAACTCTTAAGGTTGTTGAGGCCTTCTATTTCTTGGTAGACGGCTTAGTGAACTTGTGTGTCCATTTTAGTAATGTAAGTAATAAAAAAAAAAAGTAATATGCTACTAAAATAAAGGTTAACCAGTTAATTAATGAGAAAAAAGTTTTTGTCCTCTGCTTCCAATCTGCATTTGGCATGCTAGCTTTTTTCATTACATATTTTCCTGTAATATGTTTTCTGGCTTAGGCAGGCACAGTAATAGCGATTACTAAAAGCAGCATGTGTGGTTTTTTGCATTCTTTTGACTGTGTGCATTTCTCACAAATATCAGGTGTTTATTTTGACATGTCACAAATATGCTTCCTTTTACTCTGCTTTTAAATCAATGTCTGCTCTGAAGACAATTTAGTCAATAGAATTTTATTGCCTTCCAGGGCATTTGGGTGTCGTCTTGAAATCTAAAATACAGTACAGTTCCTTTAAATAACAAGAAGAAAAGGGTTGTTTTGTGCCTTTGTGTTTCTGCCAGGTCTTCTAGTCTACTAGTCTCCTTCATCTTTCAAGATTATACAACATGGCATGTGGTAAGCAGAAAAGGACAAAGGTAGTAAATATTTGTCAAAACAGTACCAAAAAAAAGGTTAATAATGCTCATTAATAGATTTTAAATAGAAATAACTAGATTTTTTTTTTCCACAGGAAAGAAGCCTACTGCAGAATCCTACATATGTAATTTCCCTGTAAAGTTCGGTAAATGTTATAGAGTTTAAACCCAGACGCAGAGAAGGAAGAAACTCTCTAGTGTCAATAAGTCTGCTGGTGTGTCACAAGGTGAACTAAAACAGATTTATTTTTTTTTAATATTCAATTTAGAATGATCTTCATGAAACTCAAGCTATAGTGGTAAATTCATGGTGCCAGCAGGTCTGTCACCATAGCACACAACACACAGTATCTTCCACAATTTCATGGTGATAACAGGATATTTAGAATTTCTGTAGACATGTCTGAGTCACAAAACTCCATTGCCATTGGCACAGGTAGCTTGTGGTACAGAGGCACCCAGTGAGCAGTAGTGGGTCAGGGCTGTACAGAGGATCCAGATTAACCTGTACAGGAAGATGACTCTGACTCTGAAGCATTAACAGTCTTATCCAACCCTAATCAGGCCTAAGATGGCCTTGGTGTCACTCTCAGAGTCTTGATGGACATGTCATCAAATGGATGCAGAGCTAAAAAATAACGCTGTTCCTCTGAGTCATAGATGAGGCAAGATTTCATTCAGCAATATATTTTGTCATTTCCCTGGCTGAACGTAGTGGCAGTTTGGATTTCATTTTCGGGACTGGTGAACCTATCAGTCTTCATGAGCACACAGATCTAGCGAGAAGTAGAGAGCTGAGGTGCCCTATAACTTAAAAACATCATCCTGAGATGATGGAGAGTATTGTATGACACAGGCTGACAAGAGACACTAAATTGAAAACCACACATCTCACACTCCATTTTCCTTGGAGATTTTCAACTTGTACACGGTCTATGATCATGTACTGCTGAGAAATTTCTTGGCGTTGCTGACATATTGTTGGAAGGTAGGGGCAAAATGCCATTCTTTAATTTCAGTATTTTTTGCCAGTTAGAATATCATTACTTTCTTTTCAGAAAGTAAGTAAAGGACCTTATTCAGCTCTTTCACACAGTTATTACATTGACAAATAATAAAATATATGTTATTACTGTAGCATGTTAAAACTTGCACCACATGCTGGGTTTCACTATTCCTCTAGTGGTCTGAGAAGACAGAGTTGGTGGGTACCATGTGAGACATGAGGTTAAGTACTGATGAACACAGCTGAGAGGGGCCTTAGCAAACCAAGACCCTACTTGCTGTCAGGATTTTTGGAAACAGTGCAGAGAGGAAGTCATCTGAGTTATGCTTTGTAAGATGATAAGTGGTTTGGGACATGTTCATGAAGATTTCTTGTCAACAATGAGGGCCGACATAGGCTTCTCCAAAGCACAAATGCCCTGGTTTCAAAAGTGGAATGTGGGTAGTGGAGCTTATTGGAAATAGAGATTATCCAAATGTGTTACTTCAAGCGGATGCTTGAGTCTCTCAGGAAGGAGACTGTTTGTGCCCTCTGAAGCTATTCAGCAGTGAAAGCGGTTCCAGGGACAGCAGTTGTGGCAGACAAGATGGTCATTGTTGATAGCCTGTACCTCACGTAGAAGATGTGGTGGGGGATAGGGTTGAGCCACCCACCTTTCATAGAGAACATAAGAACATTCTTTGGAGCCTGCCACTTGGTGAGTCAGTGAACTGCTGAAAACAAGACCCTACAATAGGCTGGGGAAGGAGCAAGCTCAAACTTTCCATTTATGTTGCATTGGATTTTGTTGCTTTGACTTTTCTTGATATAAATTATATTTTTCTAGCTTTTATTATATAATACGTAGTAGTTTTTAGTTGGATGAAACCTATTAGAGAGAGAAAAGTGTGTGTTTGCATTCTAAAGCCTCCTGATCTCCTCTGAGATCTCAATATAAGAGACAGGTTTAAACCTGTTCACGTAATTGCTGTGCCTGACTTGGGCTCTGGTCACACAGATGTATTGAACACAGACAAGAGCTGACATCATGAAAAATGAAAGGCAGTGGGCAATGTGACAAAGATCCATGAAACCAGATGATGTGTGAGGGAAGTGGGGAGGGCAGAGATGCTGCTGTGGAGGGATGAAAAGGTAAGTTCATATAGCAAAGCAATAAGCCAGTAAAAGTAATATTTGTGGTAACACCGAAGTTTCTCTGAGGTGGGAGAAAACTGTATCCATCAAGACCAGTGAAAAGTGGTGGACCAGACCAGAAGTGGTGAACTTAAATTGCATCTAAGTTAGATATGGGGATGTCTTCCTATTGGTCAGGACAGTGAAGCACTGGAAAAGATTTCCCAGGGAGGTTATGGGGTCTCTGTCATCCAGAACAGATTAGGAAAGCATCTATTAGGAATAAAATAGATATATTTCATCCTGATTAAGGACTGGGTAGAGCAAGGCAGACTACCTGACCTCTTGCAGCTCTGATTTGTTGATTGCAGCACAGGAGGATAAGAATTTGGATGGAAAGATGGTGCTGTGCGGATAGATAAGAAAAGCAGAAGCTTAGAGATTTTCTGCAGTATGCAATCTCAGTTGTGACTGACGTGTTAATGATGCTGAGACTGGAATACCCCTTCAGAGCTCCAGCAAGGATGACATATTGGGAGTTTATGGGTGCTGGGGGCTGGAGACAGGCGACCCAGGCTGGGTGTTGTCTAGGTTTGAATTAGAGAATTCAAACTGTAACCAACAGAATCAGAAAGGTAGGAGAAGATGGCAAGATGCAGCAATAGCTAGAGAGAGAAATGGAGAAATTCTGGTATTTTAAGATGGCAGAAAGAGTAGGAAAAAGATGACGACCAGTAATCAGGTTGCTTGCAAAGGGAAAATATCAAGAATTGGGGCAGTGGGCACAGGGCTAAGAAAAGGATATAGAAGAGTGGCTATATGGAAGTGAAGATAACCAAATTCTCTGTCCTTAATAGGAGAAAAAGAAAGAAGAAGGAAGGCAGGGTAAAGAAAGAAGGATGTATTCCCATGACTGCAGTTTCTGAAGGCTGCCTTCTCATGTCAGTCTTAGACTGCTTGGAGTTTCTTATTGAAAAAAGCACATTATGATCTGACCTGCGAAGGGTTCTGTTAATATAATGGACTGCTCAGGGAGGCAACTACAAAAAATATCTTTTATCAGAAAGTGGAAAGTGTTGTTTCGTGTTTCAGAAGTGATACAGGCTTCTGTAAAAAGAGGCCTAAAGCAGCTGCTTTTGATGTTGGCTACAACTGTCAAGCCTGGTTTTCAGACTGAAGTTGTGATACTATTGGAAGAACACTCAGCCTGTTTTTGTAGAATCCCTTTTACAATCCTGTAAGGTTGAAGAAATCACATGATAATACTTGTACTTGCATGAGGATCCATCTTGCAGGTCTGCCATGGGCTGTTAAGGTAATATTTAAATAATGAATGTTCAAGCCCAGCATTTAAACATTGCTATAATTCAGTTGGAAGTATCTACAAAGGCTTGGGTTTTGTTTTTTGATTTTGTTTTTCTAGTGAAAAGATTTTTTGATGTAAATGTTCCCCTCACAGTACGTGCAACCAAATGCTACCACCAAATGCGCAGGGAGGAGAGACAGAGATAAACTTGTGAGGCTCCTTTTGTACAAGGTAAATGAGTTTGCTGGATGCAAACAAGCACCTGCTAACTCCCCCAGCCCTACGGTCTGCCCAGCATGGGTGGAACCCTCTATGCAGTGCTGCTCAAGTAAATGAGCTCTGTATGAGCATGAGGTTGCCTGAAGGACAAGGTCCTAATACTGAGAGAACTAAAGCAGGTTTAAAAATCCTTCTGGCGCAATAAGCAGCTTTTGCAGAGCAGCGAAGGCTATGTGGGCTTTTGTTTATGTTTTGTAAATGGGGGTTGTGAACTCCGTAATTCTCTAAGAAAATTGTTTATTATTGCGTGGAACTGGTTTCAGCCATGCATGTGCAAAATCCCCTTTCTCCTTATGCTTGGAGGAACCCCATGGATTTTCTAGCTCTACAGGCTTGGCTGAGGGTTCTACAGAAGCAGGTTAGATTGAGCAGGATAATATGCACCTTTCTCCCTGTTTAGTTTCCTCAGGTACTCCTAAGAGGCACATATATTTTGCTGAGCACTCTCCTCTTCTTCTATTTATACTCTGAAAATTCAATAGGAATTACTGTAAGCATCCTCCTCCTGGGGAACCTGGCCTTAACCTTTTGTTGGGTTAAGTATGGATTTGCAAAGCAGGTTGTTTTACGCTCTTCTGATAATCACTGATGTTGGAAATCCAGGAAACAGGGTACACTGAAAAGCGGAGGGAAGCTCTTTTATGAAGTGTTTAGTTCTCCTGTATGTACTTCAGTGTTCAAGGAGCGAAAATGTTTATTAGAAAAGAGATGAACTCTGGTGTGGAATCAAGCAGAGAATCTTTAGACATCCCTGGCTAAAATTTCCCCAGTTCATAACTCTGCTGAGAAGCTGTATCAGTGTGTTAACAGTTCTAGGGTTACTCTCACACTGAACAGCCCAGGGCACATCAATAGCACACTGGTTATGTTTACACCGCTGAACTACAGAGGAAA
Source organism: Pterocles gutturalis (assembly GCF_000699245.1). Lineage (NCBI taxonomy): Eukaryota > Metazoa > Chordata > Aves > Pterocliformes > Pteroclidae > Pterocles > Pterocles gutturalis. The sequence goes on along the minus strand of NW_010097690.1, from coordinate 22,546 downwards.
AGAAAGTCACCTTGAACACTGAACCCCAACTGTTTTTTTCACTCCTTGCCTGTGTTTCAGAGACTGCTTCAGCTAACCATCTCCAAGGCAAAGGCTCCTCCAGGTTTGACTCTCTGCACCCCCAGGGGCATGGTGTATGCTCAGTGTCATGCTGTAATACCCAGTCTGGGGCACTGCTATGGACCCCTCACAGGTGCCATTTGAGATACGTTTAACAGAAAAAGCAGACAATGTATTAGTTCTGTCTTGGTGTCAGAGGGGCACCACAGACTCAGTGGAGATTGAGGGCTAGATGCCATGCAGTGGAGATCTGACCACTGTACTTGGGAGAGGCTTCTTGAAGGTGTGAAGTTGTTGATCAGTCCTTTAGAAACAAGCTACGCTTTGGCTGGGACATGTTTTTCCTTAAGAGTACAGACATAGCTGTTAGCTTGGGCACAGCACTGGGCTATCAGATTCAAATGCCTGTTACACTGGAATTGCCTCAGATCTGCCCAGCAGAGAGGATGAGCAGAGAAATTCAAGTCTGTGGGTATTCTTTATCCAAGTCATCATGGACAGAGCTACAGCATCCATTAGTATTTTGTTCCCTAGCTCTTCCTGTTATGAGACTGTGGTTTTAATTGTGGATAACTTTGACAGATTATTCAGGATTGTTTTACATGCCAGCATCTTGAAGATTTTAGCCAACATGGTTACATTGTGTTGCCCATTTTCCAAAAGTCTAGTATTGTTATCGAAAAGATATTGTTCATATTTTCTTTGAAAAAGGAAATTGGGGGGTGTGTGTGGAGTGGAAAGAGTTGTATTTAATTTATTTTAGTGAAAAAACAATGTTTTAAGAGGGAATGAATATAAACAAAAGCTTTCTGTTTGCAAATCACAGGATTTTTGACCATTGCAGGAACAAATTTCTGAAACAGAAGTCAGACAGGGTCACAATTAAAATTGTTTAATGTTTACAGAAATAACTATTTATGCAAAGAATTACAGTATAAATTATTATATTTATGCAAAGAAAGGTTATATGATTACTTATAATAGGAGACTTGATTAATTGGCTCAGGACAGCTCTTGTAAGAGTGTGTTTGTATTTTCTAGTCTTTTGTTCAGTGTTAATATAGTTCACCTTTATAGCTGTACAATTTCATCCATTCTTGGGTCTTGACTGGTTTAATTATTCTATTAATATTCTAGTCCCCAAGACAAAAGGTTTTCTTATTTACTTGCAAGTGTAGACCTAACAGGAAAATTCTATTATTTTCTGGTTATTTCTGTTTAAATAGACAACAGAGAACCTTGGTTTTGCCTTTACATTTTTCTACAGTTTTAAATTAAGACCGCATCTTTGCATTCATTGTGTGAACATCAGCAAATATTGTGTGTTTTCTTTGCAGCTCACATTTTGAAAGGGTATTAACTTCTTGTGGGACTGCTGCTTGAGAAATAGACTTCCACCAAAATCATGATGTATTCTGTTTAATGAACTTCAAGGAGCTCAGAATCATAAATCCAAACTGCTCTGAATAAAAAGAGAAATGTTAATAAGTGTCTCAATCAATTCAGTACCTTACATTTATGGAAACTAAAGTAAAACAGAAAAACAAACCTTTCCCCACTTTGAAGACTACCGTACAGTAATGCAGCTCTATAGGGGCAACTCTTTCTCAACTATTCACCCCTGTTTTGAACCCAAATTTGTTTTAGCATTAGAAAGATTAATAGGTAGAGATCAAAGAGGTCTTTTTAGGGTCAGCTAAATAGTGTATCTCTTTGCTTGCCCTCTTGGCTGGCTTTTAGGCTTATCAGGCTTGAGCAAGATGGATCCCGTCACCAGGAGCTCTGTAACTCTCGTCCCACTGTATGCTGCACCTTTATGCATTCGAAAGTTGACGCTGATACTGCCACTTCAAAGGCTCCATTTCGCTTCAGGGGATTCTATCTTTAAAGCGCTCAACATCAGTGGGAGGATTTTAACGTCATGTCACATCCCACTTTTGAAGTTTCTTGTTAATAGGGGTCACCTTTGAAGACTTCCCACTCCTGAGAGGTTCTTCTTCCAGTTCTTGTTGGGAGGATGTGTCCCGCAAGATCTTTTTAGCATCCCTCCTGAGGATTTTCTATCTTTAGGAACATCCCTTAAGAGCTTCTTACTGTTCAGGCCTGGGCCTTTAGGAGAGTTTTGATATCCTTTAATAAGTCCCTGCTTGTGGGCCAGATCACGCAGCCTCTACTCATTGTTGAGTTCACTGTAACTAACTCACCTGAATAAGATGAGCGTGACCTGGACAAAACTTTTCTTTATGAGCAGATTTAATCTTTCTCCCATTACTGAAGTCTGTTTAAAGAGAAAATGTATCTATTGCAAAAATGAAGACACACTTCTTTTTATAATTGCTATTTTAATTAGTGATGGGCAATTCCATTTTTATGAAATCGGAAACTAACTCATGCTTAAATCCTGCACCTTTCTGGAGGAAACGCACATTAACTTTGTTTTCTTTTGATTCCTTTCCTCCAGTGTTGCACTTTCTTGCCTAGACTGGAAAATACCACACCTTTTAGTATTACAGGCTTTATTGAAAACAAAAAGCACCAGAAAATTTATTTGGAAGCCTCTTCTGATGAGATTCTGAAACCCCAGAGGTCCACATAAGAAACTAAACTATTGAGCAATTGCATGAACCAAGTCTTTGAGCTTTTTGAGTTTATCACATTGCTTAGTCAATATGAGTGTTGTCAGATGAATAATTTCAGAATGTTGGTGCATGATTTGAGAGTCTAAGTCTTAGATCCTTTTTATTTTTTGGTGGATAAATTATAAACAAGTCTTTTAAAAACATCTGTTTTTTGTTGTGGAAAATTTTGTATGTGCAAGAAACAAGCAAACATGTATTTTTAGAAGTTTAAAAATATATGTAAATGACATAAATTTATAACAAGAGCAGGCATTCTCCTCATCCCAATTTGACTTAGGAATGTGCTTTTAGAATTCTCCATTGTCAAATGTCTTTCTTGTATGCATGTTTTGTTCTGGTTTTTTAAGTTGACCTTCCTGGCATCGTGACTTTGGAATATGTGTGAATGGTGGAAGAGAAGCTACTGTGGAAAGCCACACAGAGAGAAGATGTTACAGACACATTATGAAAATCAGGCTGCAAAAAGTGAAAATGCTTTTGGAAAGCTTAATGGAGAAGCAAATAGTTACATGCATGTGGGAATAAATACAATCTGGTGTTGAATGGGTTTGTACCTTTTTGACTGATTCACTTGTTTACCAAGAAAAAGGACAGCAGGTGTGGTCAGAAGACCTTGGGGGACCATGTCTAAGACCTGGATCAGTGATGGACATTTCACCAGTGAGATGGTCTAGGGAGAGAACTTACTGAAGCAGGGAAGAAAGGAAGGTTGGCTGAGATGTGTTTTGAAGTACCTGAGAGAAGAAAGAGCAAAGTCACATCTCTAGGAGTTGCAAAGCAAAGGTGTGTGGAGGTGATTGAGAGCAAAAGGCTGAGGTAGATAACTGACAAAACCCTTGCAGGTAGAGAGGAATTTAGCCCACTGAACTGGGAAAAATAAATGGAGATGACAGGCAAGAGGAAAAACTTAAAATAGTGAGGAAAGAAAGGTGTGTAAATGAGACAAACCATGGGCCACTTATCTTCACTTTCAGACAGGAAAGATCCTCCTTTAGAATCCCACAGCTGAAGACTAGATGTGCAAGTTTATTTTAAAATTAAAATTATTCCACAATTCTGCCTTACTGGCATGTCATAAAATGGATTATGTGTAATAACTGATATTATAAAATTAAAAGTACATCCATTTGAATAAGCTTTCATTTTAAACCGTGTTCAACTTTTTACAGAGAAAATTGTATGTGCTTATTGAAGAGAGAACAAAGCAAGATTATGTACTACTACTAATACATCTACTGGCATGTCAAGAAGGTCTTTATTTTTTCTTAAGATATAAAAAGTTCTGTAAAGAGCTATTTTAGTTCAAAGTTTCAAGGTGTTTCTTTTCAACAAACATAAGAAATTTTGAAAAAGAAAATAGAAGGAGATGTTTCACATAGCAGTATAGTAGCAGCTGGTTGTAGTGTCCTGGAAAAATTTTTCCTGGCAAAGAATGATATTAAAAGCAAAATCCCTACTACTTTATATATGAACTGGGTAAAAGTAACATAAGAATTTTGATTACTATATTGTGTTATATGTAGAAATAAATATGTGCTTAATGAAAATACTGGTTTTCACAAAACTTCATTGGTTTTTCCTGGAAGATTGTTTCTTTAAAGGATTCCAGCATTGTCTAGTCATGTCCAGTTTGCAAGGCTAAAATAAACTTTAGATTGTTTATAATATGGTTGTTAATCTGACCAGTACTTATGCTGTCTCAGCCTCTAATAGCCAGGCTGTCTTGGTTTTGACTGGGACAGAGCTAACTTTCTTCATAGTAGTTAGTGAGAGGCTGTGTTTCGGATTTGTTCTGAGAAGAAGGCTGATAACGTGCTGATGTTTACAGTTGCTGCCAGGACGGTCAAGGACTTTTCAGCTTCTCTGCTGTGCCAGTGTCTGCAGGTGCAGGAGAAGCTGGGAGGGAGAACAGCCCCAACTACTAGCCCAGGATTTGACCTGAGATTTAGGGTTGAGACCCAAATTGGCCAATGGTCTATTCCATATCATGCACGTCATGCCCAGTATATAGGTGAGGATCTGTCCGGAAGTTCTGCCCCCCTCTCTCTTGGGGTCATCTCACTCTTGGTCAGCTCTTGGACTATCAGACTCTTGGGCTCTTATCTCTTTTCCAGGGTTGTGATTTCAGGAATGTCTCTACTCCGGGATCATTAGCTGGGAATGGACTGAGCCTTAGTCAATGGGTGGTGAGCAGCTGCATTGTGCATCACTCATCTGCATATTTATATATATTACTATTATAATTAGCATTATTATTATTGTTTTAAATATTATTGTAGTTTAGTCATTAAATTGTTCTTATCTCAACCCAAGAGTCTCTTTTCCCTTTACCCCTTTAATTCTCACACCCATCCCCAGGAGGCAGGAGGGTGAGCAAGCAGCTGTGTGGTGTTTGCTGCTGACCAGGTGTGTTAAACTACAACACAGGCTTATGTTGAAGTATGAGTCTTCATTATAATTTGGTTTGTTTAATATCTCTCACTTAAATTCTCGAACAGAATTTTCCAGCTCCCCTTTCAAAGATACTAATGTTTTAATCAGTAATGTCAACTTCTAACTAAAAAATCAATAATTCTTTTCTTGTCTCTCTCCTTCTGAAATCAAGACTCTTCCAATCACAAATTACTCAAATTCATATTGTGTGCAATAAATGAAGTTTTCCGCTCATAATGAGAGATTATTGTGATAAATATCAAACATGACTTTGAATGAAATGCAGAGCCATACAAGGCATACTTAGTAGGAGATACCATCTTGAATAACATCAGAATCATTTCTGAAGCTAAGAAAGAAAAGATAATTTGGAGTGGAAATAGCTAGTTGAAAAAAAAAAAAAACGACCCTTGCTAAACAACAAAAAAAAAAAACCCCAAGAATGGCTCCTCACAGCGTTATCTCAAGCAGCAAAATCTGCTTGTTTAAGGACCTATTAATCATAGCACCAAATGCCACCCAATTTACATAACTGAGCAGCAGAATATAAAATTTGTCTGAGGTAAAGTGAACATTAATTAGGCAGCTCTTGTAAGTGGCAATAAGCTTCTCTCTTCTCCCTGAAATTTTTAGTACGTACCCAGTAATTTCACATGGGATTTGGGATCTCTTGCAGGAATTAGCTGGCACTTGTCCCCTTGTTTCTTGTCTCTGTTGTGCCCTTAATAATGCACATTGCAGGGGATGCAGTTCATCTTTGCCAGACCCTGCAGACGAGCTCTTCTCTCATAGAATGCGTAGGTTGCATCTGTCTGAAGCCTGGGATGTGCCTGTGATGATTTAAAGCCCATGCTGCTGGGACCAAGCTTGACAGTCCCGGGCTCTCAGAGACTGGCCCTGTTCCCAGGCTCTCCAGTGGATATGTGCATTTACAGTACCCTGGACTGCACCTGGAACTAAGATTGGAGGATGGTGCTCTGTGCTTTGCTGCAGCCTACATCATAGATTTTATTTGCTTATGTTTCATTTCAAACAACATGATAAACAATTCCACGACATTGTAATTGTTGTTGTACATGCCATGGCCACCTGGCACCTTGAGGTAACAGTGGAGGGATAACCTTGATCCTTGCACTCTGCAAGGATGGAGCCCCAGCCATGAGGTCAATCAGTAAAGCAAATATTTTGCACAGATATTAGTTCATATTTGCATGAGGTTTTTGTCTTTAATTAGGGCAATTTCAAAAACATCTTAAGTTGTATAGTAACGTGTTTTCATTTTAGTTCCTTTGAAGACATTGTAATTAGTGTATTGAGTTACCTAATGAATGATTAGAAGCAAATAATGGCTTATGGTTATTGTTTCTTGCTGAGGCAAACATCGCTGCATTGTTTATGGTTCATTGTTGTTTTGGACTTTGTGTCAGTGATCACAAAGGTGAAAGATTGTTCTCTTTTGTTATGAAATGAAAGGTTTAAATTTTGGATTACAGACAAAACGGCAGAAAAAACATTGTGTTTTAGGAGAAAAGTAACATGCTGCCAAATTGCTTTAGGTTAACACAAATCATTTGTTTCCACCATCACCAGAATAAATGTTAGTGCCGGGGCTGGGTCTTGAATTTTTCATGTCAGTTTCTGGATAACTCTTTTAGGCTGATTTCTTAATTATCTTTAGCTTTGGTTATAGTTTTAACACTATCAGTGGGAAACTACTGTAAAGACAGTAATTGTGGGTTACAAATTGTTCAGATAGAAAAATGTTAATCCTGAAAACTAATCGTTGGAAAGATTTTGTACCAGAGAAAGAAAACCAAAAACTATTTCTCTTCACTGGTAGCTGGATTATATTATTGTTTTAGAAAAGTAATATTTCAAACATTATAACTCAGTATAAATATTTGCATTCCATATATGATTCCATGTCTAATTCTTGGATTTTAGTTTTGCTTTAAAATACACTGTCTAGCAAGAAATTGCTCTCTGTCAGGATCAGGTAGTAATTTTTTGAATCACTGATAATTTAAAGCTTCAGATTGATTATAAAAATGTCAGCAACAGAAGTTGTGTCCCGAGAATTACAGTATTTGGGTCAAGGCTGCAATATATCCCTTCCTTGGGCAGATGTAGTGATATAGGAGACATTTTATTAGTCAACCATTTACTTAAGGTAAACTGTTTCTTACCACCTTTTTGTTTCACCCATTGAAAGAAATCTAGAGACACATATGAATCACGGACTGCCATGCTGTGTTGGCAGAGAATAATTTAAAATGCTCCCTAAATCAAAATTCTGTGTAGGCATATGATAAACTTTCATCATGTAGGTTTCTGGATATAGTAGTTGTATCACTAAAAACAACATACATATTTTGCATAAACATTCATTTACATTTTATTGCTCATGTTGTATCACCAGTGTGACAGGTGCTTCCAAATGCTTTGGGGGTAAAAGATGAGGTAGATATTAAATGAAGTACACAGAAGTGTTCTTCCTCATTAAGGTGTCCCAAGCAACCGATAAGGGAAATGTGGAGAAAAACCCATAAAAGAGAGGAGGGGGTACAAACTGCCAGGAGTGCAGATGTTTGTACACATCTGGAACAGGTTTGATATCTGCCAAAATTGTCTTTACTGCTTAGTTATTCCTTACAGCTCTCTTATTTGCTGTACAGGGCAATGAAAACAAAATCCAAGTACAGAAGAAAATTATAGTCTCACAATAGCAAGAAAAAAAATCAAACCAAGTATGAAAAGATGAGCCAAAGAGACAGATCATGCCAGCTTGCTGAGATGACACAAAACTGGTTCCGTGGTTGTGGTATTGTGAATTGTTTATCTTTAGTTGGGCTGTAAATCTGTGAAAGATCTCTAAATAAATGCTAGGAAAAAGTTATCTTCCCCCTGTCCCCTTCATTTGCTCTCTTTCTGCTGTGACAATAAATGATGTCATCTAAGTATGTTTCCGATACCTGTAATTGACATTTTGAGCTTTTCTAAGAGAGAAAAAAAACCTGAACAAACCAAACTGACATATTTTTGTATGCAAAGTCTCACGTAGCCCAGAAAAGCATCCATGCAGCTAAATGTAAAGAAAGTTCACTGTCCTGCCATCAGGTACTTCTTGAGAGATCTGCCTTTGGGGTGGCTAGTACAAATCCTATGCAGAAATCACATCATGCATGTATGTATCAAAGCTGCTCAACTGTGAGCAGAATGAGCACTGATTACCCTGCGCAGCAAAGTGCACGATGGGTATTAATTAACAAAAAGAAGGTCCATCATGTGTCTGCTCATTGCGGGGTGAAATGTAAACATGGACGTGGTGAGGAGGTCTTTCTGTCTCAGAGGCCTGAGATGACTCCCTCAGCAGCTGGGGAATGTATCTTGCATACTTGATGTTTTCCAGGTGATGCAAGCAATGTAGGAAGTAAGGTATTTTTTTAAGCCAGGGCATTTTTTGTTTGTTTTTGGTATGTGGAGCACATACAGCATTGCAGGCAGAGTCTCTGCAGATCTCTGCTGTTGCTACAGTGAGGAGTTTCAAGCTGTGCACTGGGTCTCTGTAATTCTTCTTTCACACTCCATTTCTGGTTAATAAATGAGCACAGTGTTGTTTCCATTTTGCACTGGGTCGACCATGTGCCTCTCTCTGCAGCCATCACAGAAGCAGTAGGGAGCTGGGGAGGGCATGGGGGGGCACCAACTGCAGAAACATCCATCAGTTATGGGACACATGTCAGCCTTTCTGCTGTGTTGCCAACAGCTCTCATCAGCCATGTCCTGAGTCTTGAAGCACCATGCTTGGGGTGGAGCTGCAGGAACCTGTCTCCCAGTTGCCACGTTGGCTCCGCTCAGATGGAGACCCCTTCCAACACACAAGTAATTTCCTGTAAAGCTGGGAAAAGGAAGAGCCCTAAGGGAAGTTTTGAAGAGGAACAGCTTTTATCTCTGCTGGTGGATAAGGATTTGATGAAGCTGGTATGTTAATGCCTGTTAGAAAGGGAAGAATAAAATACATTTGGGAGGAGTTTACACATGTGGTATCTCACCAGTTCGGAAGCCTGCCAGGGCTGGAGATTGCCTCTTGACCAGTTGCTGATCTTCCATTAATATGTCTTCTCTCCTCCAAATCCCTTCACAGTTTGGACCTCTAGATCATCTTGTTACAGTAAGCTCTGCAGCTGAATTTTGAGTGATGATAACATCAGTTTAATTTTGTTAGCAGACAACTTCACCACACCACCAAGTTTGCACCTTTCCCTTATGTTCATGGTTTTCTGCCATTTCCCTTCCTGCTATTGCTTTCACCACATTTCCCTGCCTACCCATGTGCTTTCCAAGCAAAGGTTTCGTGTGGAGGCTTTTTGATACCCAAAATCACCCCTGCTGCCCTTCTTGGTATCTTTGCTATCTGAAGACATATTGCTGGGCTGCATGTCATATCTAGGATATGTCACACTGTGAATTTATGCAGGGACCCAAGGAGAGAACACTTTCCCTGTGCCTTTCCTAATAATTCTAAATGTTTCACTTGCCTCTTTGACTGCTGTAGGGCATTGAACTGATGTTTTAAAAAAAGCCCGTCCTCAATGACTTTAAGATCTCTTTCCTGAGTATATAAAACAAAGGAAGTTTTAACAATAGAGAAAAGGACACAGCAATAATTTATTAAAAACACCACAACAGTGACTCACCAGTAAAAGCATGCCAATAAGCTAAACACTTGCTTCCACAGCATTTTTTTTTGCCACAGAATATCTCGTGACCAAATGTTGGGGGTTTTTTTTGTGAATGCTTTTTTCCCCTTTGGCTTTTCCACTGCCCTTGGTGAACATCTTGTTCCCACCAGCTGATGAAGGCACTGGGAGAAGTCTGTCTCATGCTTTTTGTCCAGTCCTGATGCGTTGTTCTTCCCCTGAGCAAGCCCAAAAGCTACCACCCAGCCTACCACTGAAACCTCATCTCTCTGTGGGTAAATGAGGGTGGCATAGGGAATGGGAGAGAGTCACTAACAGTAGTTGACTCTGCTTTCTTGCGTCCTCCCCATATATTTTAAAGGCACAATCTGCCACCAAGCTGCCTGTCTGTTATCACTCCACATCTGAGATTTCCATCTTCTAAATCTCATGCAGTGACCAGCAGCTCTGTTCTCCTCTGGTGATGTGTGAGTGTCACTTCGTCTTGGATGCATCTCCCAGTGGCACCAATATCTGGTGTCTTCAGCCTTCTCATCTGCTGACAGCATCTGTGCCTTCTGCAAAGCTTGTCTGGCAGCAGAGCCATGTGCCTACCTAAGTTTGTTTCATGCTCATTCCAGCATGGAGATTAAAGACCCTCCAGGAATTAGCTCCTCTCTAGATACCTCTTCCCTTTTTCCCCAGACTGTCCTATCCTTTAGTAAATAAAAATGGTTGACGGGTAACCCCAAAATTCATATTGACTCTGTCTGTGGGTCTAATTATGCACGAGCCAGCACGCTCCAAGCTATGGGCCCCAAGCGCTCACATAGAAGATCTGTTGGATAGGACCTGTGTATTGAAATCAGGACATGGGAAACAAGGGGTAAGGAAGAAAGGCCTGGTTCATACCCAAGTCTTGCCCTGATATGAAGATGAGATGTGGGCAGTGTGTGGATCCAGGTTATAAAGTCTCCCCATGTTCCTAGCAAATCCTTTTTTATTGTCTACTAATAGTATGACATGGTTTGATTTCCTTATCTGTATCATCAAAGTTTAAAAGTATTTTAACCAAAGCAGCCCTGCACCAGCATATATAGAGTCATCTATGCAAACAAACCACTTTGTTCCTGCCTGTCTTCTGGTTCCTCAGGCAGCAGAAGAGCTTTTGCCCATGAGCTTCAGCATCAATATGCTGCTGTAAAATGAACCTTATGAATAGTGCATTGTCATAATTAATAACAGTGTTTCAACTCACTTTGCAAACATCCAGTAGCTCTGCCTCACAATTTGTCACAGGTGGCTGAAGGGAGAGAAACAGGTAAGCTTCTTTTTAACAAATACCCTTGTTTCTAACACAACTATAAGCAGAGGTACCATTAGCAGGACTTAGCATTTTTGGTTTTAGTATTTTGTTTTCACAGCTACATTATCAAATAATGCCTTAATATAGACCCAAGGTGGCCAGCAGTAGAGGCACACAGTTCTGTCCTGCAGGCTTGACTCACACAATGTTTTCCTCTGACATGTTCAGGGAATCCCCACCCCAAAAGTCCTCATAACCTTGACCCTGTCTAAACAATTCATACAAGATGCACAACCCTCCACATCAATGTGGTTACACAGGGAAGGTGCCATATACTGCCTTGTGTTCCTGAGAACAGTCTGTCATCAGAAATGCTGGGCTTTGATTTACTGGCACAAATATGGACTATTTCTTTGTGCTGTGAGAGCAAAAACCAAACAAAGTACTGTGTGAGGCACATGACACACCAAAACCTGCTGTTTCTGCTGGCTTGGATGGTGCTACTCAGACCTGAACGACTTGGCCTTCCATTCCCCTTCTGTTACTGGTACCACTGAAGTGAAGATGCTGCCTGATGGATCTGAAGCTAATTTGTGCTCTTACAGAAGAGGAATCATACTGTAGTGTACAGAGGCAAAACTCCAAAAAGCAGTCTGAAAGTAAAGGTTGATTTTTGTTTAACCAAAGCATCCTCTGTCCTGAACACTATTAGAGACAAATGTGAGACCGAGACATACAACACTGCTCAAGAACTCAGCAGTTTGGCTTTATTTAGATGAATACCTCCCACTGAAATCAATGGGAATAAATTCTATAAATATAGCTGAATATCAGGGCCATTTGGGCAAGGCAATGTTAAGAAACCATCCAGTGAATCTTTAAAACTGTCTTCTGTTAGAGTTAAGCTGTAACTAATGTTCCACAAGGATGGCATACTAGAGTCCTCGGAGAACATTTAAGCACCCGTGTAAGGGCAGAGCTGCTTAATTCTAGTGTGCAGTGAGTCTACGGGCAGTTCTTGCCTTTGTCCCTGGACTCTTGAGTGAGTCGTCTAGTCTTATTGTCTCTGTTCCCACCTGCTAAGTGGGAGAAAGTGCCATAGAGTGAGGCATTCAGGAGTGCTCAGACACTGTGATGTTTATGGCAATGAGGAAGGGACATTTTAAGCACCTGGATAAATCGGAGCTAGATGCTACAGGAGGGCAAGCATGGCATTTGTGCCAGGTGGTATTTGTATAGCAGCCCTTCCCATTTCCCAATCCTTCAGGCTGGAAGTTTAGCTCAGGGATTTTTGTTGCCTCCTATTGACATTCTTTCCAGGTTCAGTGCTCTGTTTCTGAGGAATTATTTAAAATGAATAAGACTGTGATGCAAAAATTTTAACTCAAGGCCACTCAATGTATTGACATATTTCTTTATTCCGAGTACAAATTAAGAGCTCTTTTCAAAACACCTTGTATTTCCAGTTACTGCTGGGAACTCCTGTTTATTTTATTAATTTCTGATGATCAAGACATGTTGGGGGCAGAGACAGAGAGAGGTAGTATATAGGTTTTCTGCTGAACTGTCTTGTCTTTTATTCTGGGATATCTGCTTACAATGTTAGTTATTCTGTGCAGAACTGGGAGAAATATTCATCCAGATCTGATATTCATATGCTATGACATACTCACAGAGATATTAAGAATGGTCAAGTCTCACAACCCAGCGCACAGCTCACTCAGTTCACTCAGAACTCACCCTTCCAGTGTACAGCTTGATGTGCGAGCACCATGTCTTAAAGCAGAAAGACCAGGCTTTGTGCCTGAATTGTGTCACTCTCCCAGTGTCTGACTGGAGATCGGCTTGACTGTCTCCTCTAGACAATGCCTCTGTCCTCACCATGCTCCTTGCCTAATCTCGTCCCGTATCTGCCTGAGGTTTGCAAAATATGGGCTCAGGGAACCAAGCTGAGGGTTTCACACTGTCTCTGCTCATGCACCGAGGCCTTTTCTGCAGTGTGCTCCTGAATAAATACGGGAATTCAAAACAAGTGTTTGCGAGCCATGTTCCAGCCTGCATGCCTGGGCCTGCTGATACAGACTGCTATTTGGCTAGCAGCACTAATCAATCAGGCTTCAGGAGTGGACAGAAAGTATTTTCAGCCAGCAAGCTGAGCCATAAAATCTAAAACTCAGCAAGAGCTGCTTATAAATAGTAGGAAACAAAGTAGTGAAAATTAATCTTGTGTATCTGCGGGGGTTTTTAGGTTAGATCCTTTTTCAAGATAGAAAACAAGGGTCTATTTCTGCAGCAGTCATGAGGGTTTTTCACTTTTATTTATCACTTGTAAGTGGTTTTGGAGGAAAAAAAATTAAAGGTTAAAAAAGAAAAAAAAAGAAAGAAAAAAAATCACTCCTGCCTTCTGTCCTTTCTCTTTGCTGCAGCCTCGGTTAGATCATGGCAGCACAAGGAGTCGACATGGCACTTGGCACAACCAAGGTCATAAGGAATCTTGGCAAGGACAGCAAGGTGGCGGTGGCTGTGTGAGATGTATCCTAAAGAAGACCGGCCACCGATGAAGCAAATTTTTCTTCTGCCAGCAACTGATCCCATTTGGGATTCCTGCCTATCCCTTCTCCCTCCTCAGAAAAGGTTGATACCCCCACCTCTGTGCTGGATGCCACTGAGCTTTGGGTAGCTGCTGTCTAATAATGCCGGTGGAAACCTGGAGGGAGAGCAGGACAAGGATCTGACAACGGTGGGGAAAGAGGAGTGTCTTAAACCCAGAAAAGTGAGTCACCCCCTTGGTCATGAAAATGTTGATAGACAGTTTGTTTTCCATTCAGGAACACTAGTTCTTTTTAATGGGAAGAACCAGCTGATGAAACTGGCCTGGCTTGTGTGAGCAGGGAGTAACATCAAGAGCAGTGCTCCATCCACAAGGTGGGCATAAACATTGTGGTTTATAGCCTTTTCTGTAGCACATTCAAAAGTACAAAGACAGGGACATCAGCTGTGTAGGAAATTGAACAGGTAGGAAATGGACTGGCAATAGCAGAGCTCAGGAAACAGAGCTCAGCCTGGAGGCACTTCTCCAGGAGCCTCCAGGAATCTCAGCAGGACAGGGCTTTTAGGGAGTGTCAGCAAAAGGGAGATTATGTCCCTCAAAAAATAATTGGTGTTTGTTTAATAGCTTCCAAGTGAATTTCAGATTCAGCTCCGTGCTATTATTAAACATAAAACAGATGCTAACGCAAAGGAAGGAGGAAGCAGCTGTATGCACAGTTACTGTGCCAGCATTTTATAACCTTTTGAAATCTTTTACACTAGATGTCTAATGCTGGCAGTGTCCAGGAGAGAAACGGGAATGCAGAGAAAAATTATGTTTGCATTGGCATTGGCCATCAGCATCAGCATTGGCTGCAATGTGCATGTTACTCTACAAAAGAAATAAATAGGCATCAAAGAGTGAGAGAATCATTTGAGGGAAAATAAACTTAGCTATCAGTTCCACCTCCCTTCCTGTCCTTGGAGGATTTTGATTAGGCTGCTGTCTGACAAGCCTAAAGGAAGGACTTCTGCTGTTCGTCTCAGCCTTACAGATTTGTGCCAGGTTTCTAGTCACGTTAATACTGACTTGTCCCTAGCAGGACAGAAAAAATGTCCTATTTTTAGCAAACACAAGGATCTAGCATATGGCCTGCAGTCTATCATCCTGAGCCCGGGATGCCATGTTGCATAAAAGGAGCAGGGTTATTTGGGATCATTTCCTGGATGGGAAGACCTCCAAGGACAATCTTTGTGGTGTCAGTGTTTCAAGAAGTGATGTTCTTTCTTCTGAGTCCATGTGTCATCTTGCTTAACACTAAAATCTTTCATGTGAAGCAAAAGTCATGGTCCTCACTACTTTTGGTCAGGTTTGAAGTTTTATAGCACCTGCAATGATTTTTCAGAAGGGTGCCTCTGCCTCCTAGGGTAATGGTACTTTATGGGCCTACCTCCTGAGAAGCTGTCTATGCAGTGCATGCATTTCTTTTGAAAACCTGGTCACTTATTTGGCATCTTGTGAATCCTTTGGCCAGTCTGACTCTGAAGGATATGAGATGTTTTAGGAAAAACAGTGATGTGGACCATAAAATGATCTATCTTTATAAATTCTTCAGTTATACTCACCCTTGTACCTTTGCCATTCTCTCCTACTTCTTGAATATGTTACCCAGAAAACAAGGGCACTGCAAATCCATTGGTTATTACTGCAATCAAATTGGAGTATTATCATGCAAAAGCTAGGGAGAAGTATATTTTGACCTAACTTCTCAGCTGTGTGGATCTAGCAGAGCCCATCCATGACGTGGATATTCGGTAATGCTTGTAGATGGCATTGCTGTGGCGTGTTCAGGAGCTGAAGGGTGATGTGTAGATGGACTGAAGTGCTCAACTCTTATCTAGATGCCTTCTCCTTTGACCTGAAAGGTAGACCCAGAAGTCAAAGATTCACCAGCCCACAGTGGTTGGATGTGACACTAGTCCAGTAATTTCTATGGATAGACTTTCTGGATGGCATCTGTTTGTTGAGAATGAAGTCTCTGTCACGTAGACTTAGCCTCTAGTTTAGTTATTTGAGGTGTCCTTCTCTAGACTTTGGAGAGATACTGACACATCTCAGGCCATCTTGTCCTAAAATTCACTTATTCCTAAAATGCCCATTGTATGAATTTTGCTCTGAAACTGACCACTGATTATGAAGATGGTCTATCATGACGAGTTTGGGTTAAAATGTTTTCTACAAAGCTCTTTGTGTTTTCAGTGCAAATTAAAAGGTTAGATCAGGTAAATCGCATTTTCTTGACGTATCAGTCTTGCAAAATCTGAGTTCGGAGGCATCTTGAGGTATTTATGAGCAAAAACTTCCCAAGCATTACCTAATTTGGAGAGGATGATTATGATAAATTGATATTAATAAATATTTGTTAAGAATTTCTGCTTTCTTAAGAGAAAGGTGACAAATGAAGTAGAGTGGGTTTTTAATCTTTCCTTTCCTTCCTGCATGTCCTCTTCTTTCCATGCTAAGGAAAGAAATATCCCTATTTCTTTCCAATAGGTGCCTTTACAAATTTCTTTTAGCTGCATACAGTGATATTCCCTAGCTACTGGGTAGGGTGAATTCACTTTAATAAAAATAACATAAAAGATCTCTTTTTCACAAGCTGCATAATGACACTTCTTTTTTGTTTTCCTATAGAGAAACTCTCACAGTGCCTGAGTTTCCTAAAGATGTTGGAGGGTTTTTTTTTTTTGTGTTCATTATAAGGGATTTTTTTCTTTCTTTAAGGGCTCTGGGAAGTTTTATTTTTACTTATTTATTTGATTCACAGACACGTGCAAACCTGTTCTGTCTACAACTTAGAAGCCTACAAAGGTTTCTGCCTCACCTTGTCAGTAATCTCCCAACTAAAACTTCCAGCACTATGTGTTGAAATAACCCTAAACCAATTTTTACTGTCCTTAACATGCTGAGTTAGAATTTTATGATGATTCAGGAGCTGTTATTAAACCAGTTGTGTCATGCCTGCAAAACAGATCAAGGGAAGGTCTGGAAGTGGAGAACTTAGAGGTCTCCCAAAAGGAGCTATCCTCACATTTAAGGCAGAGTTCCAGGCTTACACAGTGCCTATGTCTACACTGAAAGTGAGGCACTGGCCTAAAGCTGCCACTTGTATATACAGTATGTACTGTACACCCTGGATGAGCTACAAATACTTTACAAACATTTTCAGTTGACACCAGATGCTGTCCAACTCCATCTGGGAACTACTGAGCTCCAGGGTTTGCTTAAGTCTTCCCACCAGGCCTGTCCATGCCTATACTGTGTTCAGAACATCCTTGAAAACTGCAGACTGTGAGAAGCTGCCATCAACAAATACCAGCCCTGCCTCTGCCTTCTTCCCTTTTCTTCCCTTCTGCATCCAACTTCTTGTCGCTTTTGCCCACTATTAGAAACAAGTTCAGAAGGAGCTACAAGACCAGTTCTGAGAAGGGCCTAGCACAACAGAGACTATTGCACTATAAATATCATTTATAAATGAAGGAGGAGTGAATTAACATCTTGATCTGGGTGAGGACAGTTCTCAGAGTTGATCTGAAACAGGTAGACCAATAGATTGGTTGACCTACCTTTAACACAATCTGCATAGGCTTTCAGACATAACGCCTTAGAGTTGCTCTCAGAGAGGCTTCACTCTGCTTTACATCAGGGGTTTATACTGAGAATTTATAATCAGAAAAATTAGCATGTCTTAGAGATGGATACACTCCTAAATACCTGAGTTTACCTCAAGTGAG
Organism: Pterocles gutturalis; assembly: GCF_000699245.1. NCBI lineage: Eukaryota > Metazoa > Chordata > Aves > Pterocliformes > Pteroclidae > Pterocles > Pterocles gutturalis. The sequence continues at coordinate 5,105 of NW_010097690.1, read as the reverse complement.
ATGCCCCTAAATACAGTAACAGATCCAATCAAAACACCTTATGGTGACTATGTCTGCTCTGAGCTTTGTTGTTAAGGCCTCCCTGAAATCTGGAGCATATTCAAACTTCTCCCGTGCAAACTCTGCACTCAGTTCCCCCACTGCCCTGATGCTTCCTTTCAGCAGCAGCAAATGCTATTTTCTTCCTTCTTTTGTCTGACTCTTCAGCAAACTCTCATTATCCCTCTTTGCTTTTCCACAAACCTTGAAAGGCAACTGGGTGGCAAGTAGTTATTGTAGATGCCCATCATGGGGCCCATTGGTTCTGCCAGCTATTCCCGTGCCCCTTTGATACTGTTGAAGTTTAATTCCTTGTGCAAGGGGGCTCCACTCCCCAGAGTACATTGTGCATCCCAGAGAGAACAAGCTCTGATTGTGCTGCCAGTCAAAGCACAGCAGAGATGCTGCTGGGGCTGATAATGGGAGATACAAAGGTGTCTGAGATCACAGGCTGAGGAGGGGAGGGAGAGAAAGACAGACAAACCATATCGGAGTTCAGTGGTTGAGAAGGCTCAATTGGAGGACGGTGGAACAGAAAAGGAGTTTCCATAGAGGTGGTAGAGAAGAAAAGGAATGGCGTTTTATCAGTTCAATAAAGGGCTGGGATTTTTCTTTAGCGTTGACAGATCTTCTGTTTTTGAACTGGTTCATTGGCTTCTAGCCCAACATTTATGCTCCAAGGCAAGCTACTGCTTGCAGTGCTTTTGAGGCAAAAGGAACTTGTTAAAATTACTGGCTTTTTTAGGATTATCAGATGACTTCACTATGGGTAAAAATTAAGAATTTCTCTCTTTCTTTTTCTTCTCTCCTCTTCCTCCTCCTCCTCCATCTCTTCCTAAGGGTAACCAGCTGCATTTAGTTAGCTAAAAATCAAACAACATCTTTTCCTGTTCTAGAAAATGTTTCCAGCTGGGGAAAGGCCTTTGAACAGAGGCAAGGCCACCAGCCATTATAGGGACAGAGAGGAATAAAGGATTATGAAAAGGTTACTGCTGAACTGAGGGACTTATATTTAGACACAGAATTAAATGAGAAATTCTTTGGAAACTAGGTTTTTAAAAATAAATTCAGTGGACTTTTCCTAGCTTTTCACTGTGATTTTTTCCATCCTATGTATCCATTGCATAACGTATTTCTGTGTAATCGTACGCCATTAACCAGGTGTACTGTGAATAGCTATGTTGACTTTCAGATCCATTGAATTTATCCAATAACAAGGATATGGCAACTTACACTCTACTGTACAATTAAGAGAAACCTGAGCTGTAAAAAAAGACTTCAGATTTAAAACTCTGCTTTTTGGAGGTGGCAGGATTTGAGATTCTCTTCTTATCAGCATTTAATAGGACTGAGAATGAGGCAATTACTTACAACTGAGCACATAGAAAGAAGGTGAGAAAAGATGAGTGCAGTCCCTCTTTGATGGAATATAACAAACTTATTTCACTAAAATGATAAAATAAGGCAGAGTTTAAAAGGCAGATGATAAAGAGTTGGAGGGAATAACAGCCTTCCAAAATAAAAGTTCTTTGAAGTCTCAGGTTTTATTTTTGGTTCTTTCCTTAGCTGCTTCCATGATGCTCTAGAAATCACCCTATGTCTGCACTTTCTAGGGCCTTGGGATGACATCCTTAGTCTAACTGCCTGCCCCTCAGGTCTGAATACATGCAGGGAGGACACCAATGTCAATAGGGATCTCTAATAATGAAGAATGTATAGAGGTTAACAGGATGAATAATAAATTGTGTTCCCGTTCTTACTTTATATTATGTACTCTATCCCTTTGCCTTCACAGGTTTTTCTTTGTAATATTGTGCTGTCCCCGTTCTTCAGACTCACTTCAGCTCTGTGTTTGGAAATCACCTAGCACAGTTAAAGGAATAGGACAATATGAATAATAAATTCTGTAGATATGAAAGGATATACTGAACAAATGTATGCACATTTTCTCTCTTTGCATATGTTTTCTTTACACTGTATACTTCAGACTGATCAAATATTATAACAGAATTCATTGGATAACTTATCCCATAAAAAGACAACATATTAATATTTGGAATATTATTCTTTTATCATATCCACTCACTTTTTAAACTATATTTGAATTCCATTATGAATTTTGGCATTGAATTTTCTGTCATTTGCCAGATGACTAATTGGGTCAAAATCTCTTTATTGCAACTAATTTGTGCTGGAATGATCTGTAATGCCATGGCAGAATTGGTTTCTGACATAAATATATGCATCTGCATTTGCATACAAGCATTTCAGTTCTGCCATCTGGCACCTCCTTCAACAGAAAGTTAACTCTGCTTATTCCTTGAGACATTGACCTATGGTCTGTTCAACATCAAACAGATTGCAGTTGGACTCCTTGAGACCACAACTTCCTCTAAAATGACCAAAATTTTGTGTCTTTGAAACAACTTCTTTGGGATCTCTTCCACCTCTCTGTTGCCTTCCAGAGTGGTTTCTTTATGATGGAGTGTTACCAGGTATTTTGGTCTTAAACAGTCATATATTGGCCAAGAAATGGCAGGCTTATTTGAGAAAAAAAACCCCAAATTAATATATAAAAGTATGTATATGTAAGAAAGTTACCAATCTTGATAATGCTTCTTTGAAGTTTTACTGTGGTACTTTCCGTGTAGTGCTTTAATGTGTCTGTACAGTGTCTGCTCTGACAGGTCAGCCTTTACGAGTTATGGTAAGCCAAATTGGAGATTAGTATCCAGTCACTTAATTCTGTGAACAGCAGTAAATATTGGCCATTAACTAGAGATGAATTAGTGGCATTATTGAACTAATGTGAACTGGGATTTCTGGGATATATAAGTTGCACAGGAGTGGCTCTGCTGATAAACATACTTTCTTATCGCACTTTTCAGCAAAGCACAACTATTTGAATTCCTTGGTCTTGGCTTGTCAAGCAATTACATCACCAAGCAGGTCCCCTCATGCTTTGGATATACAAAAACTTGGGGAAAAATTGTTGTTTATAAAATAGTGACAATACGATGTGTGATTGCATGGTTCTTAGAAGTGATATAATGCAGGTGGTTGCCCCTGGCTGGGTCTCCAGCAATAACTACAGGTCAAGAGGGATGTGTGTTCTGTTGCCTGAAGAGCTGTTATTCAAGAATAAATTCCAGCCTGATACTCTTGGATGTTGTTAGAGTGGTTATTTGACTCCACCATAAAAAAAGTAAATAAATTGTGCATTACTTCAACACAGATTCATGTTTTCTTCTGCTTCCAGGTGCTGTTCTTTCTCTCCCTTTCACTGGTAGACTGAAAGTGTTTCTCAAATGTAGTTATGTTCATGCGTACAGGAAGAAAGATATCTCTTCTAATTTTAACCATTTAACCATAACCATAAAAGATCCCACAACACTTGTTGCAAGCAGGAGACTGCCTTCTGCCATGCCCTAAACAGGATGCATAGGGGCTAATTACATTTCGCTTACCCAAAATTGTGTGTAAAGCTTCTGATTTAAAGTTTTTCTATATTTCTCCTAAAATCTGATTGCATTGTGACAGCATTGTTTCCAATACTCCAACCAAAATGTTCTTTAATGTTGTGTGAGTTGTCACCCACATATGCAGCTGTTAAGAAAGCACTTAGAAGCCTTATGGGAGGAAAAGCACATAACATCACACACACAAACACCAAGTGAAATGATCACAAAACGAGGACAATAAGCAACTAGTTTGTTCTTACAGACTGTGTCAGCAAGGTTAATATATCCCTGTGTTATCACTGTATCTGAGCCTTATTGTGGCAGGCAGCATGCAAGCACAGTATAAACTCTGCTGGGATCCCTGTGTCTGTAGAAGATAAAAAAATGCTTACTTGCTAGAGGGACTTGACCTTTGGATTTGGCCTTTTCTTCAACACTTCTCTAATAATAATATTCTATCACGTTTTGGCCCAAATATTGTCCATATTCAAATATGATCCTGTATGCCGAGAATGGAAAATATAACCTGTGTCTCTGCCTTTCCTGTAGCAGCAGACAGGAAGTTCTTCCTTTCCCCTAGGTGAGAATTGCTGTGCACCAAAATCCAGAGAAAAATCCTGTCCTGGCAAAGACTTAATCTCATGATGAGGGGTTACACATACAACAGGTCTGCTGTCATCAGCAGACAACTAAAAAAACCCATCTCTAAGGGTCAGTCTCACAAAAAAATATGTCTCCTCACCTATGAAGTGGTTTCTGCTATTTGTAGCTTCTGGGCAGAAAATAAGATTGGTGAGAAAAAGACTGTTCAAATGAAGGAAGAAAATGATCTGAATTACTGCATGACTTCCTTTCTGAGGAGGAAAAAAACACTCAAGTGAAAAAGTTACCTCCAGCTTCTCTTTCTCAAAAGTTTCCAAATTTTCAGTGAGCAAAAGCAGAGGAAGTAATAACTAGTAATGAACCAAGAATCATTGATGCAGAAATCATGAACGTGTGAAGCTCTCACACAGGCCTTTCCCTTCTGATTCTCAAGGATTCATCCTGCTTTGAGCTTCTTGAAGTAGGATTTTTACAGTGTCCTAGAATGTTTTCATCTGGTCATGCCCCAGCTGTGAAACCAGAACTCATACCCTTTTGTCCCTCTTTTCCCCCAAATATCTTCCTCCAAATAGCAATCATGAGACCTGACTATTAATGGTTCCCTTTCTTTGACTCCTGAAATTTGGTTAATGCTTTCAATTTTTTCTCCCCAAGCCAGTGGCCCATAAACTTCCCCACTGAGAATCTCCTGTACTTAACTGAGTCCAGGAACCTAGTGTTTTGGTAAAAAGGTGTTGGTATTTTTTTTTTAATGACAACATCACCTTTGTTTGGGAACATTAATTAGTCTTTTGAAGATTTGCAGCTTTGTTCAGCACTGCATTGCAATGCCTTTTGACCATGATTCAGAAGTTATTGGAGGACATGCCTACAGCTCTGTGACCTCACAGATTCCATATGACCAGGCTCACCAGTAATGCTTATTCATACGAACAAATGAGTGGAGGTCTGTTTGCCTGCAATTAGGGCTCTATTGAAAGATTCAGCTAAAGGGGTGTTTCA
>NW_010097689.1:0-14569 GCF_000699245.1 Pterocles gutturalis | reverse complement strand
TGGTTCTAGATCACTTCTTGTCACAGCTTTGTCAGTTGTGATTACGGTCACTTGCTGGGTGTAGCTCACATCAACAAGTTCAGGACTGCTTCCTGGTTCCAGGGCAGGTCCTAGCCCAAGTGATGTTTCTAAATAATGTTTCTAGCTTGCTTGTTGGTTCTAGGTGACTTCGGGGTTCTAGATCAAGTTCTAGCTCACTTGAAAGGTCTACATCAAAGTTCTAGCTAGCTTGAAAGTTCTAGATCAAGTTCTAGACTATCCTCTACCTTGCTTGAAAGTTCTAGATCATGTTCCAGATCACTCAGTGGTTCTAGATTGGTTTCCAGGCTGGCTTGGGGCTCTGAAGTGGGGAGAACCTACTTCAGGCAGCTGTTTTGGCATCTCACCAGGACTTGGAATACTTGCTGATGATGAGAGCATCATCAAAAAACTGGGTTTTTTCCTTTTTTCTTTCCTTTTTTGTCTTGCATGCTTTTTTTCTTCTTTGGGGTTCTTTTGAATTCAAGGCCCATAGGATCATCCCATCAACTGCAGCTCTCCCAAGTTTCTAGCACACTGACTCGCCCTGCCTCTGTGGACATTCTTTTTACTGGAGGCAACATTGGAAACCGGACAACCTCCTACTTGCCCATCTCTTTCACAGCAACTGGTTGCCACACTCCTGCTCCAGGGAGTCCTCCCAGCCTGCCCAAGAGCCTTGTCCAATTGGCTTTGGCACCCACTCTTGCGCCCAGAAGAAGCACTTCAGACAGGGCAGGGGTGTCCATCCACCTCACAAAGGGCTCAAAACTTCTCGGCGATCCTCCAGGACTTGCACCTGCAGCTGCAAATGCCAGCCTAATCCCAAAGCTGTAGAAGAAACAGAGGAGTCACGCCGGCAAGGCTCAAATCTCCACTGTCACTTGCCTGCTCAGGAGACAGAGGGATGGAGCGGTGACCATCCCTGCCGCTGGCAGAGCCTTTCTCCAGCCTTGCCTCAAGTCCCAGGCAAGTTTGCAAGGCAGGAAGAGATCGCCTGCTCCCCTCAGTGCTGCACTCCAGCAATAAGCTTGCCATTGCTATAGGTAGTTGGACCGTTGGCAGCAATTACTGGGCCAACACTGCTGCTTTTGGACTGGGATGGCAAGGGTTGAATCTCGAGCAACACTTACCCTTTAGTGGCCCTCTTCTTTCACTTGGACTCAGGGCTGGCTTGCCAGTGCAGACAGAGAGGACTTAGAAACAGCGGCCACAGGTGGTGGACCCTTGCTTCTGGATGAGGAAGATGGCATCAACTTGGGTGGGTTATCTCCAGGGATGCCCCCTCCCTGGAGGTGTTCAAGGACAGGCTGCATGAGGCTTTGAGCAACCTGGGCTAGTGGGAAGTGTCCCTGCCCACGGCAGGGGGGTGGAACTCTATGATCTCTAAGGTCCCTTCCAACCCAAACCATTCCCTGATTCTATGAATATAACTCGGCAGCTTTCAGCAGGGCAGCCAGAAGTTCACTGTCCTATGATGGAGAAAGCGTAATGAAACCTAGCTTTCAATATCACCCAGCTTTGTTAATTTTGTACTTCTAGTAGGAATAAAAAAATAAATCTTTACAGGGAGCAGGACTTGGAATTCAAACACATCTCTCTGATCAAATAGCATGAGCTCCAAAATCACTTTTCAAGCTACAGCTGTGCTTTCCAGGGAATAGCCAGGCTTTTAGGAGCTCTCTTCACCTTCATGCTCATTAAGACTAATGACATTAATCTAGCCAATAATTTGATCCGACTGAATTGCATCCTCTTTCCACAGGGAGCGGCTCAAGCCTGTTGCTAAAAACAACTGGAGTGAATTGATTTCTGTTCCACGTTGTCCAGATACCTCTGGAGAACTCACTGCTGTTTTCTAAACATCAGATGGTGCTGGGAAGCCCCAATCAGTGAGTAAATGGCAGATACGCCAGTGAATGAGATGGGGTAGATGAAAATACAGCGTGCTGGCATGCAAGTTGATAGGAAACAACTCAAGTCTTGTTCTGTGGTAATAAAACACTCTTAGACAATCAGCAGTCTAACTTTTCTGTCGAGTAATTTGTTAGTTCCACCTTGGCCTTGATAAAAATGACACACTTCAGAAGAGGATGCCAGATACTGTGCATCCTCCGAAGGAAGGTCTGCATGTTCGGAGTTAAACACTTCCTTTCAAACACTACTTACAGTTAAGTTGCACGTACCTGTTGTACCTGTTATGGGTGTGGGTGTGTTATTGCAGCTGAAGATCCTCGGGCATAGCTTCACTTAACAATGCAAATGTTTATAAGCAGCTGGAGGGGAAAAAAAGGAATTTAGTGCCATCATTCAAAATTTCGTAGGATATTAAAACCTAGAGGCAACAGAGAAAGTGAAATGGAGAGAGAGCTGTGTCAGTGGTAACAAAGGGTGGCCACAAAAATGCACTGGGAGTACACCGGTTCACTTAGAGTTAACCTTTGTAAGTCTTGTACTAGTGTTTAGAGCAGACTGGAATAATTAAATCTAGGTGTAATTACATGTTAGTTGTGGCTGATTAAGTATGCTAATTAACCTGCAATTATCCTTTGGTGGGGGAGATGATTGAACACAGGTAAAACTGCAGTGATTTAAGGGGAATACTGAGTGTTGTTCCAGAGAGCCAAGCAAAGGAGGAAGGTCTCTGCAGGGAAATGCCCAAGCAGTGATGTGGCTGAGTGTAAACTACAGAAATACTGCTCGGGTAACAGAAGAGGATTGTGAAATGCAGCCTAAGTCAGGGCCAACAAAGAATGTGATTAAAGGAAAATGGGGCTTTGGCACCTGAGCTGCTGTTTCAGTGGGGCTGAGGCATTTGGCAGCCTGGAGCTGGCCCAGGAGAAAGCCCAGGAGCTTCTCTCTGGGAAAAGAGCATTGGAAGAGGGTGCACCAGCTGTGGCCAAGGGAGGGGCAGGAATACCTCCGGCTGAGCCTACAGAGCTGCTGTGAAGGCATTTTTTAAGGAAACAATGTGGATGTGAAACTCATCAGGCTGAAGAATGCACTCAGTCTTAGTTCTTGCTTCTGTGGCTGATCATTCAAACCTGGGATTAGTTTGCTTAGTGTGAAGTGAGAAGAATGAAGCAGCTATCCATGTCAACGGCTGCAGCACCTAAATCCAAAATGGGGTTTTGTCCTTCTTGGACAAAATGTCAAAGTGAAAGAATGAGGTGAGAGGAAAGAAAAAGATCAGGACAAGTGGCATCATGAGGCTATGTGGAGTTAGTAGGGCACAAGTGAAGGGTTAAGGCTCAGCTACCAGGTGTTTGTTTTGTACAGGTGTGTCCTGGGGCAGAGATAAGGCAGACTCACAGCATTGAGTGACATTCCTTCAAAGCTGTTTGCAGCACTGGGCTCCTCATCTCCCAACAACCTCGCAAAGCCTGTGGTCTCTTACCCAGGCAGCAGCTTTTCTCAGGAAGCGCTGGCCATTTGTAACAATACAATAAGAATGAGGAATTATAAACAGATCTGCTGAAAAGTAAGTAATTGTTCATTAAAAGACACCACTTTGGACAGTACGCTGGCTAGATCTTTATTTTCAATAGCCTGCACAACCAAAAATTAAGAGCAACAGCAATTATGCATGTGCACGTGTGTGACCGATACAGGTACAGTACCCAATCACAAAGTCATACAAAGTTTGCCAATAAATTAAGGAGTGAAAAACCAAATACAGTGCATACCTAAAGATCATCTGGACATACATGAGAGAAACACAGCCTAAGTAAAACTATTTGCATATCCTCTAGCTGTTTTAACATCGCCCCTTAAAAGCTAACCAAACCCTCCCTTGCTCTGTGCAGGATTATCTTACAAGCACTGGGCTAAATCGGAGCTTTGCACTGGGGACAAGGAAACAGCTGTTGTGCCGCTTCCCTGACAGAAGCAGGAAGGCAGGTTACACCCTGAGAATCAGCGTTTGCCTTCCTGCGTACCCCGAAGCCTGGAGGGGTGTAGCAGACGCTCCTGGATCACTGACGTAGCGCTCAGGCGGCCCTGCAGCCACCCTGTGTCAGCTGCATCTCCCCTTGGCAGGCTGCCACTGCTACTGGTCCCCTGTGCAGGATTTTAAGGGGTATCTTATTTGCACACAATTTGCCCAGCATGCGTCACTGAGTATCAGGCCAAGTTTATTCTTGTTACTGCTTTATCATTGGTTTCATCTGGACCACAAACATCCATCAATAAATAAAATCATTGGTTTAGCACTCATATAAAAATTACAACACCTCTCACTGGTAACTGTTTAAAAAGTTCTTCCCGTTACCCACTATGCAAGCCTCAAGAAAATGACTTTCTTTTCTCTCAAGCTCAGTAAGGCTTCAAGTAACAATTTTAAACACTGTTTGGACAAGACACGGGCTTGGTTTGGAACCACGTTTCTGGCTACAGGGTCAAAACATTCCCAGATTTCTACACTTGACCATATGAAGTGTGTGACTGCCATTTTCACCAGCAAGCAGCAGAAGGGGGAACTGAACAGTACTTGCTGTTTATTTTCCTCGTCAGGTGACTGAAACAGTCCTTTTACAAAGCCTATCAACCTAATCCAGCTAAAACAAAAAGCAGAAATGTCCCTCGAGTCAGAATCAAAGCCTGTGTGTATCAAGATTCACAACCAGAGTTCTTATCCACAGCCACTTATCCACTTGCTCTAACAAACCTCGTATAAATAAAGCCTTGACTTCCTTTCCCTTCGGGCCAGGACAGAACGGTCTGAAATAACCCATGTCTTCCTCCAACTGAGTATTCATAAGGCACTAAAATTAAGCAACAACCAAAACCCCCCAAAAACCCCCAAAAGCAAAACAAAAAAAGATCCAAATAAACTGACCTACAACGAGTGAAAACTGAAATTAAAACTTGTCTCTATGAAACAGCAGCAATTTTTTCAGTAGTCTGCAAAGCAAGAACATTGATACTTTGAGGCAAAAAAACCAACAAACACACTGTTAGCCGATTACAAAGTACCCCAAACCTACATCCACTTATACTTTATAATCAAAATCAGTACAAATCTGATAGGCACAAGTAAAAAGCATTTTCTTCACACCTCGATGCTAATTTTTGAAATGGAAGCCACTGTTGGGGAGTTGAACTGCTCTGCTGAGATGAGAGTGTGGTGTAACCCGAGCAGGATAGTACCACACATCATCACGCAGCACCGTGCAGCCGGAAGACGATGGTACCATTGCTAAGCTGTCATACGGGTTACCAACTGGAGGCAAATGTTTTTAACATCACGATTAATTTGACAGTGCGTTCAGCTTTGGCACCTATTTCTGAGCCCTCCTTACCATTCTCAAAAGTAATGTTAAATATAGCTATAGCATACAGCTGGTGTAACGCCAGTATCTTCATCCTTTCCAATTGTTGTTGTTTACGCTTGGAAATAGATGAGTTCACCTGTGTCACTACATGAGCTACAAAGGCTAGCACTTAAGATTTCTTAAAAACAATCACTTTGAGTTCGGAAAATTTGGTTTAGAACATATGAAGAAATACTAAACATAAATTTATAAAGCAGGAATTCATGTCTTTAAACATCAACAAGAATTAGCTTATTTGGAGAGCAATAAAGCTTTTTTTTTTTTAAAGGATATACTGACTAGCTATAGGTAACTTCATCTTTCCCTGATCACTTGATTACACAGATCTTTCAGGCTCAGTGCCTCGCAGCTTTGCAGATTTTGTCATACACTTCTGGAAAAGCATCCTTGCAATTCATTTGCTCCCTCAGCTTGTGGTATAATGAACCATCAAACATATCCCAGAACTCCTCACGGGTCATATAGCAATCTGCATACAGCATCTGGAAACTGGGGAAAAAAAAGATCAAAGAAAAAAAAAAAGAGATGGAGATTAAATACTAATTGTGCCACAAGATTTGAAATAGAATATAAAAAAAAATTCAGGGCGAGCTACAAATAGCAAATATTCAACAAAAAACAAACCATCTAAAATGCTTTTTAAAAACAAGCAAATATAATTGCTCACATGGATTATGCTGGGACACTTGGTCAATTATATTTTGTGGATTTAACATTACCATGATCTCTTTTCCGAGAGGAAATAACATGTAATGCTGGAAATAGCAGAATACTGCTACAGTAATTTTGGTGAAGAGGAACATGGGAAAAGAAAGCAATTAAAATAACTGTTGCTTTGGGACACTTCTTTAGCTATTAATGTATTCACACTTTCATTAGTTTTGCTACTAAAAAGAGAAAAGGACTAAAAAATGTGTATAAAACAGTGGTTCATGTTTAGACACCCTAACCTTGTACAGCCAAATTTTCTGACAACTTGTATTGTAATAACTTGTGTTCACAGAAACACAAGTCTAGAGAGAACTTCAATAGTTCCCCCAAATTTGCACCAAAAAGCACACATGACCAAAATACTCCCTGACAAACACTTCCCTAACTGCTTTTGAAAGTCTGCTTTCCTTTTTCTTCCATTCAAAATCTTTTAATTTCAGCTTTTTAAAAAAGGAAGTATTTTTTCTGCATGCTTTCTTATGATCCATGGAGGTACAGTCATGGCATCTCGTATTAGCCACAAAAATGTGTTCAAGACAGATGTAGCAATACATTCTTTGACTTTTTAAAGTTTCTTTGAACTGGACATTGAGAATACAACAGGGAAGGCAAAAGCCTGCCCCATCAGACCAGGCTGAGATGATAAATTCATAGTGTAAATGAAGCACAGTATAACAAAGCTCCTTTTACAAAAATAAATGAAATAATTATTTAGCTGTGACTCTTCCTTCCTGTTAAACTGTGCTCTGTAAAATCCAACTAGCATCAGAGTACAGCAGTAAAACTGTTATATAAAAGCTCTATTGTTTTGTGTGATTACGAAACTGCAAGACTAAGCATTTATCCATTGTTCATTTCCCAGTGACAGGTAGAGAAGAGATGAAACTTTGTTAGTAAAGAGCTTTAAATTAAAAGCTTAATTTCAAGGTAATTAAAAAAAGCTTAAAATTAACTTTCCATTGCTTTGTTCTCTGGCAGATCATTTATTGCAGCTAAAAGTCACTTGCACTCTCCAAATCATCTCGAAGCAGCCTCACCATTGTTACTCAGCCACATAGGATATAATCACTGTTAAACTGGGAAGTATGTCAAAATAGAAATGTGGATAAATTATACTGATGGTGTAAACATAGCATGTAGTTGTGTTTTGTTGCTGAGAAACAAGTCTGTAACTGCTTCTCCACTGACACCACTACAGCAAGTTATGCTGGCATGAGTCTGTGACAGATGGTGGGCACACACCTCACGCCTACTGCGCTCCTGTGTAACAAGAATCGGGGCAGGGAGAGGGAAGCTATGGAAGTACAAGGCGTGAGGGAGGGAAGGCTCCCAGCACCGTGCAGGGATGGCAGGGGAGAGTCAAGGCTGCAGGGAGCAGAACAGTCCTGAGGACAGGCAGGGAAACTGGCCAAGCTTTTAATAGCCTGTGGGATTCCTGGAGCGACTGTGGCCAGCTGCGGCCAAAACAGCTCTGCCCCTGCTCTGAACCAGCCTGAAAGAAGCCCGCCTCATCATGCAAGCTCAGCGTCTGCCTTCCCCAGGGCTGGGCTGGCCAGCCTTGCCGAGAGCTGTCAGTGAACCACACCAACACCGATTCTGGACAGCTACTGGTTTATAGACAGACAGTACAGACCTGCTGAGGTCTTTCTGCACCTGCACGCATGGATGGGTTTTGTTGCAGCAGAGACGCTACTCCCAGAGCAGCCTGGAGCTGAAGGGATGCACAGGTGACGTGAAGGTACCCAGCTCCCAAACAGGCTGCAAGAACTTCAGCCAGTGTGCTTCTTTGTTTCATTTTGCAATCAAATAATGTTAGTAAAATCATATTTAAAAATCATAACATGAAAATTAGTAATTAAAATTATTTTTCAATTGTAGTGGTTGCTAAATTATTGCAATATTAAAGTGCTGTGGGATTAAATAACTGTGATTAAACCACACAGATGTAAATTACATGGCAATATTACTACTCTAAGGAACGGGATCCTTACCCATGCACACTTCTTACAAACTTTTCCATTTGTCTCATTGAAGCTCTGGCTTCAAATTGTTTTCTTTTGGGCTCTCCATAAGCTCCGATATCCACGTAGAGTTCTGCTTCATCCCCTTTTGGGTGGACCATACCAGGATTATTGGGCAATATGAAAGGACATAACCAAAGAGGGTACACCTGCAGAAGTAAGAAAACACTTTATCACTCACTTTTAACAAAACAATCATTTATGCTATCTCTTAATAAACGTGACAAAATTAGTTAAGGGGACCTCTTCCCAATTTGGGATCAAAACTTCCACTGCTCTTCCTTTCCAATTCTCTTGCCATTGGTTCTTAGCTCCACTTTCTAATGACCGTGACACAAATAGATCGAGATGCTCAGAATATGTGCTGTGTCCTCCTACAATTACATCTCCTCCCCCTTAAATACTTGAAATGGAAAAAAAAAAATCCTTGATCTTAAAGCAACAACTGAATACACATTCAGAGTAAACAGAGAAAGAAGAGGTTTTTTTCCCAGGTCAGTCCTAAATTGAAATTGCCAAGTTTGTACTTCTTATACTAAGTACAATTAACTAATAAAAGCAAGAAAGGGAAATTAATTCCCACAGCTGGGGTTTAGTGAGACCTCCAGTCATTTTAGGTGAAATAAGTTCACATTTTACTACATGATAAAATCTTTTAGAAGTGTTGGCTTTCTACTAAAGTTGTAATATTTTTAATTTTTTTTTCAGAAATCTGTGTTCGTTTCTTCTGCAGCCTTGCGTCATAGACTTGCAATGTACAGTACTCCCCAGGACACAATAATGACCTTTTACACAAGCAGACTATTCTGTCTGAAGATCAACAGTCACCGTTCTTATTACACACAGTCCAAGACTTGCTGCATTTTAAAAACCTGTGTTCTTACATTAAGGTCAGCATGGAAGGTTTGGATAGATTTTTCAAGGCTCTTCATTGGGACCAACATGTCCTGTACAACGTGGTGTTGCTCGTACAGCTTTCGAATAGCTTCTCCTTGGGTGAGTTTTAACAAAGAGATTTTTGGAGGAACCATCCAGCCAAACAGGTAACGGAAAACAGGGTTATTGCCAAAAGGAATTATATCCTTTAAAGAGGAAACAAAAAAAAGTTTGATTTAAGAATGTGTAAGTGAACCGAAAGACAATACTTCAGAATCCTCAGAGCAATATGAAGGCAGATTTTCAATAAATTTAACTGCTGATACTTTTGCTAAACGTCTATAATACAAATATGAACAAATAAGAGGCCTGGACTGAACAGCCGTGCCCTAAGCCTCCTCTAGTTACAGCCATTGATTTTCAGTCATCTGAATCACAACATACTCAGCCACAAATACTTTCCGACAATAAAATTCAGACAACAGCAGACTATTATCTTAAAACAGCTAAGGAAGGAGCGTATAAGAAGGTAAACTTACAGAACTCTTGCAAGTGTGAACACAAATAAGATCAGGTCTTAACATTTTAAAGCTGTAAAATTTTAAGTACTTCCTGCACAGCCAACTCGTGTTTAACTTCTCCAGGAGCTGAAAGGATTCAGTACCTCACTCCAGAGATTCAAAATATAGCAACGGGAATCTTTCAGAATGCCAAATAATTTTTTTGCATACACGCACATCACAACAAACACATTTATGAAATTCAAAGTCATGACCTCACTGCATAATTAGTATTCTGAGTTTAGGCAGGGCGAATTTTCAGCCAGAATTTCACATTCATGTTTTTTCCACCATCTGTCTTTGAAAATCACTTAGTAGGTATAAAAGCATAATGCTGAAGTAGGTACTTAAGTCCTAAATTCCAAAAAGCACTAAACCAGAAATTAGGAGGTTATGAATAACACCTCATATACAAACAAGTGCCTTTGGATTTGTTTTGCCCAAATACAGGACTTTTAGATTTGCCATAAACTTCACTGTTTTTTTTCTGCCACCTGAAAGACAGAAGGGCTGCCATGGGGAAGAAGGTACATTGTACCTACACTGGGAAAGAGCAGGGTACCTTCCTGCAGATGTTACTTTAATTTTGGAAATGGTCTTACCTGGAGCTCCCAGAAGATACTACGTGTATGTCTATGGTAATAATGTCTTGACGGAATGTATTCTATTCCAGTCCTGTCAGCTTTCAAATACTTCTCCACATGCTTAAAGAACCACGGCTTGTAGTAGTTGCCAATTCTGTTTATCTACAAGAAAACAGGTATTCATTAGCAAACACCGACACAGTAACAGTTACACCTTAGTGGACAACATGAAGTATGTCCCCAAGTCCCTTTACTGTGAAGAATCAGTGTTACACCCTTTGTGACAGTTTCAATGAGACTGTCAAAACAGATCTAGGGAGTCTTTATTTCTCAACATGCGTGGCTCCTTCTTACCTTTCTTGCCATTAGGGTTTAAATTAAATAAGACTTGCTAAGGCTTGCCTGTTAGAAACTAATTAAGACACCACGATGTGCCGCCAGAACTGGACTCCTAAAATACTGATCTCTCAACCCATCATTAATCCAAAGTTTCATTATGGCAGAGGAGAAACATCCAGGTTGAGGGTTGCAGTGAAGAGTTAACATGTCCCTCCTGTAAATATCCCTAATGTGTTTTTACCAATTTTACCAACTGTATTAAAAGCTTGCTGGGAAAAGAGTTACTCTGAATAACTGCATTTAAAACAGCATTGTTCTGTATATGAGAAAAGCTACGTCTCTTTCGCCTTAGGTACTGCAATGAAAAGGCTGAAGATTAAATTATTTGCTAGAATAATGAAATCAGTGGGTCATTTCTTATCCATCGAAGAGATTTAGAGTACAGACTCTGTTGTAGCAACAAAGAGCTGTAATATAAAATACTACAATGGACAGATCTAACTTTTAAACCCATTTTGAGAGACTGTTCCTACTATCTTATAATGATTTTGATTTTATATTGGCATATAGTACAGCTTCAGTTAAACTTTGGGAGTATTTTTTTCTTTGTATTTTCCCTTTAGTTACCTTGCTTTGCTCAGCTTCATCAGTCAAGACTCCAGTCATGATGACTGCTTCTTCCAAAGAGTACACAAGTCCTTCCACAAAACTATTCTCCTTTTTCATCGATTCTTCAGTAAACTTTTCACAAATCTTCTGCAGTCCTCTCACAGGCTGATAATGTATTTTGACATATTTCTTGGCAGGAATCATTTTTATTTCTGCTGCAACCAGGAAACCCAGAGTACCACAAGACCAAGGCACTGCATAAAATAGGTCTGAATTTTCAGTCTGCAAAAAGTATGTCATACTAAATCATACATCCACACTTATAACTGTCAACGACATTGTAAATGATAGCAAAATAACATTTTGTCTTACTGGTGAACATCTCACAAGGCTTCCATCAGCAAGAACAAGTTCATAGGCCACGCAGGTGTGTTGAAAAAGTCCGTAGATATGGGATGAAGACTCAATGCCAGTTCCCATGATCAGGCCACCTTAATGAGAGCACATAACAAATCAAATGAAACACACTCCAAAATTAAGGTGGTTTATAAGAACAAAACCCCACTTTTAAGCTCTGGGTATGGCTTTGTAAGAGTACTAAAAAAAAAAGGAAGTGCTTGTATGGTGGTGCAACCCCCCTCCCCACTCCTTGGATGCTCGGTGCCTGGTGCGATTCTCCCCTCCAAGGCTACAGGGCGAGACAGGAACACACTGTGCAGCTGGGAACTCAAGGCTGTGGCATCTCCCTGGCATCTCTGATCCCTGTTTTCCCTTGCTAGTGGTGACTCAGAGCGTTGAGCAACCCTCAGTGTGCCTGGTACTTGCCTGAAACTATGACAATAGTAAATCCTCTCTCATCTGTGCCTAGGGATGATACACTGTGGGAACAAGTGCAACCATCAGAACATTACAACATCTCTCACTAAGTACCTGACGAAAGTCAATTATCTCAGACCCTACAAACAGTGACCCAAAAGGCAGACCCTTGGACCTCTCTTGGATCGCAGCGGGCTGTGACCAGCATCTCCCGTGAGCTGGGTGGGACGCCTCTCAGAACCACTGGCCAGCGAAGGACACAACAGGCCTGGGCAAAGTTCTGCCTCTCGAGGCTCAACCATTGCCCGCTGAGGAAAGCCAAGGCACTGTGAGTATATTTACTTTGACCTGAGAAGAAAGGGGGAACTTTTAACCATAGGCTAGTCTTCCCTATCTGCCTCTCTTATAGAGGGAGAAGAGAAAACTTTCATATACACTAGCAGCCCTACTTACCTATTTCACTGGATCCATATATTTGGCACTGATTATTTGTTTGTCTGTTTTGCATGCTTTGTACATACATATATACATACATTTAGAATACCTTTTAAGTTAGTGCGCTCTTTGTCATTCTTGAATCTGTAATTAAGTCGCTATCCTCATCAAAGCATATTTTCACTGAAGCACTTTGTTGATCTTTAAACTAAACAACTATTAAAAACCTTTAATTTACCTCACACCATCAATAAAGCTGAAATTACTGCTAAATTGCAAATGTGGAGAGATTTAATCTGTGACAGGGCCTCAATCCTAAACCTAAACTTGAATCCCAAGCCAGTAGCTATGGGCTATGCTCTTGCTACGCTCCCTCCCAGCTTCTTGTGTACATGCACACTAGCAAAGCTAGTCCTTGACCAAATCACAGTCCTTGATTGTCTTGGCAACATCTCAAAACATCAGTGTTATCAACATTCCTCTCAGCACAAATCCAAAACACAGCTGCATACTAGCTACCAAAAAGAAAATTAACTCTATCCCAGCCAAAACCAGGACAAAGGTTCAACAGAATATTTCAGGAATCTTTAAAATGAGTCTCCGGTCATCACAATGTCCCTTACCTACTGTAAGATCATCAAGCTCTGGTACCACAGGAATAGTCCAGCCCATGGGATTCAGGTGTGCAGTCAACTGGCCCATGGTCACCAAAGGTTCCACACGAACAATCTAAAAAGCAAAAAACCCCAATTCCCCCTATCAAACATAAATTAAGTGTTCAGCAATCACGATGACAAAACACGGCTAACTGGAGTGTACCTCCATCTGTTGTCAGACTTCAGAGGCTTGCTTTCCCAAGAGCACTACTAAAAATAGTTGAAACTGTTTAGTGATTCCTCCTCTGCCTCAACATCTTGTTGCTCACTCCTCAAAACCATAAATCAATCTGGTCTTTTAGACTTCAGTGCACAAAAGCTAAGCAATTCCATATGCTGTTTTTTTTTGGATAGAGGGATCCAAGCACACATTGTAAAACCTGAAATTTGGTGGGTCTACTGCTTTTCTTTATGGTATCTAATCTCCTCTTCAGCTACAAATACAGTAAAAAAAAGACCCCATAAACTTCACTATTACGAAAGCTTTGTGATTAATTTGTTACCTGTCTTTCACTATCTACTTCCAGAACATCCATTAAGTTGATCATGATGTTCTTGTGAATCTTCTTGTACTTTCCAACACGGAGTGACACCGTCAACCAGCCCGGCCGGCCGGTACACATGTATCTTTTGCTGCCTTCGTTTTTCCATTCCCGAACCTGCAAGAGGCAACAGCTGAACTGATGGTGTAAGGCACACACACGTCGTCAATAATGTATATCAGAAACATTTTCCCTGGCTGTAAAAAAATATTAAGAAATATTGTTACTCCTCTACATGCATGTTATCTGCAAGTAACAAAACCTTGATGTCTCTGTGCTCAGTAGTGATGCTTTGTAAGTCTCTCTGCATACCTCTGAACTTTAAAATAAAATACCACCAGAGAGGTCTAGTTATACAGAGGAAACATTTCTAATACCCTGGAGCTTTTGGGGGGTTTTTTTGGAGATGGGATTCAGAAAACTAGCAAGAAACTAAAAAATCCTCAGGAAAACCTATAGTCTGAGGGAGGTATTATCACTGTCATAAATAATCCTATTTCTGTGAAGGTTAATGAAGCAAAGCCTCCTCCTAAACACACAAAAAAATGGTTTGCACCTGCAAATGAACAGGCAAAGAGAAAAGTTGAGAAGGAAAACGTGTGAGCCATACACATGATCCATGAATTTTGCAAAGCTACAGTTATTAACATGTGGAGAACAAACATCAATTGTAGCATCTTCTTTAAAGCTCAACTGGTACTACAGCTGGTGATGAAAAACCCAACCGCAAATCCTCAGAGAATAACAGCGCACAGTACTATCCACCTGTATCTGCAATGAACGTGAGAGACAAGGAACGGAAGTAGACGTGACAGAATTATCACAAACATTAGAGAACACAGAAACATTAAAAAACCCTGCATTTTTGGGTGAAAGCAAAGTTTCCGCTCCCCCTCAGTCACCTCTTGGAACTGACAATGCCAAGAAGCTGGATGTAAGTGGTATTAAAACATGGTATTAAGCAAACCATTCAAAGACTAACATTTTTATGTTACACGTGCACACACAGACATACTCAAGCTGTGTGAGTGTACAGAGACTCCCAGCACACCTCTGAGGGTGTCACAGG
>NW_010097688.1:1411-10473 GCF_000699245.1 Pterocles gutturalis | reverse complement strand
ATATACTCTATACTCTATACACTATATATTATATATATGTTCTAGGGTTATATATTCCAATAATATATAATATAACAATAATATAAACATTGCTATAATTTGTTAGGTTGTCGCTATAATTTATATTCCTAAAGCACCTGGCAGATGGATTTAATCAACTTTTCTTGCTAATTAAAAATCCAGGCTACTCCAAGGGTTGAATTTATTGAGAAATTGGGTTTTTCCTCACCGCAGCTGGGCAAAATACAGCGTCAAACGGGAAATTTTCGGTGGGACGCTCTTACCTGGGCGTTGGGGATCTGCAGGGCACCGGGGGCGATGGCTTGGGCGAGGACCTGGCCCTGCGATGTCACCATCGTCACAGGCTGGTACAAGGCTCCACCTACAGCAAAAAAATTTGTGGGGGTACCGAAACTCCCAAATTCTACCCATCCACCCCAAAATAGCGTCTGCCATTGTCCCTACCTGGCACGGCGGGTGACACACTGCCGGTGCTCATGGCCAAGTTGCCCGGTGGTAGCGTGGTTGCCGGCACCACGATGCCCGGCGGTGAGTTGGAGGCGGGCGGCAGTGCTGTGGGTGAGCTCTGCAGCATCTCCTGCAGAAAAGAAAAAAAAAAAAAAAAATTAAAAAAATATTAAACCCATGAATTTTAACACAAGGTTTTATTTTTCACCCTCCAATAATTGCCGATGCATTTCCCACTGTTGGGGGGGGTGGGAGTAAATTTTGGTCCTTTTTTGTGCTTTTCCCCGTTATGTTTATACATCTATCAGCTTTTTCCCCATCCCGATTTTTGCCTCGCCTCCTAGACACTCCTTTTCCTAGCTCAATTAATTCCCAAAAATGCAAATATGACTGTTAAAAAACTTGTACTTTTTTTTAAAATATTGCTTCCCCATCTCCAGCCTTTGGGGGAAAATGGCATTTGGTTTGAAAAATGAGGATTTCTGAGCATATAGAAAGCAAACATCATTTGCTTTTGCATGTACTTGGCTTTTTCTAACAAATACGGTGGACACATTCATATGAAACCCAACGTGGTCCTTGGAGAACTGTCAGATATGGTCAGGGACAACCAGAGATTTGGACCAGCCTGAAGACCTCCAGCTTCCCTCTCCCACCTTGGTTTTTCCATCATTCCTCCAAAAGAAGGACATCCAGCAGTTTCTTTTTGGGAGCGCATCGGGAAGAAATAATTTGGGATAGTGGAAAATGGGACCAAGAAGTTGCTGTTTCCACATCTAGTGGTCAAAGCCATTTCTGACAGCATTTTATGATGACAAAAATTGCATTTTTTTTTGTGGTGCAAAAAAACCTGTTCCAAAACACCAGCTCAGTGGTGTCCAAACAGGCAGAATATTGGTAATTATTAGAAAAAGAGATGAAAGAAATTCCTGGTGTTTATGCAACACCAATAGTACCCAACAGAAGTGGAGGCTCTGCCGTAAAATAAATATAGATATCTCCAAGCAGCTTTAAAAAACCTATTTTGCATACTAATTGCTTTGGATCGCAAATGCCAGCCAAATTATATTCTGCTTGCGATTTTGCCGCAGTGGAAAATGTTTTTTTTAATATTTTAGGACTCCAAGAAGTTGAAATGTTTCTGGTATATTTTGAGTGTAAAAAAAAAAAAAGCATCGCTAGGTGGCTCTGCAAATCCACATCTCAAGCTTCCGTGGCTCTATGGCAAACCGTGATTTCTCCGAATTAAAAGTCATTTTAATGAAGAAAAAAGAGCTGGTACATACAAAAAAAAAGCCCTTTATTACAGTAAGTGTCAAGGGATAAGTGCCCAAGGGTAAATAAGTGCTAAAATGCAGCGTGACTTGAGCTGATGTCCTCCTCCTTGTGCTTTATGATGCAGCGATTTCTTTTTGTAAAAATAAAAATTGTAAAAATTGTAAAAATGTCAGTCTCAGCCTAACTTTGTGAAATGTATTTGTGCCCGAGTGAAAAATGGTGAAAATTGACATTAGTTGGAGAAAAAAGAAACCCAGTTTGCCAAGAAAGAGCTGGCTAAGAACACTCATCCGGTGGATGGATGGATGGATGGATGGATGGAAGGAGATCAGAAAAATGTTGGCTTTAAATAACCGAGAAATCCAGGCTTGTCCACAGGGGAAAACTGGAGAAATTAAGATCTATCCAGAGAAGTACTAAGGCGAGTCAAGCCAACCCAACCATTGGCCTCCAACCACCACCAAGATGGAGAAGGAATCTGAGAAGAAACACTGTCCTGAAAAGCCCCATTTAAACACTGCTGCAATTCTCCCTTGAAACGAGAGCTGAAAAAAGCTAGATTTAAATCTACTTTCATTTAATAAATTTAAATTCATTTCCAATTTAAATCTCCTGGGCATCATTGTGGTTCCCAACAGGATTGGCTTTGCGATGGGTTTTTTTCTTGCATGCAAAGTCCACTGGAGAGCAGTGAGGACCACCTTGATGTCGAATAAAGTTGCACTTTTTACTTTAATTTATTTTAAGCATTGGGTTAAATGAGCTTTCTTCCCTTCCCCCATGCAACAAGCAGCTCCACTCTCCCATCCCTGTCTGAAAAACTCAAAAAAATATTAATTAAATGAAGAGAGGGACTTAAAAAGGGTCTGCTGAGGACTCACAGGAGACGAGTGAAGCCAAGAAAAATGGAAGATGGGTAATTGCTTGGTGGAATTGAAGGTCAAAGAGGCTAAAACTCCTCCACAAAACACAGGAAAGCACAAAATGAGAAAGCGATGGAGAAAATGGGGTAGAAAAATGTCTATAAGATAATGAAGGATCAGGGAGGGCTCATCACATCGGAAAAAATTTTTCACCCAAACTTGGTCAACGCCAGGAGTCATCTTGACTTGGTGACACAAGATTTCAGCAACGCTCGGAACATCTCTTTGAGTGCTCTGTCATCTTTCCATCACTTCCAGGCATTTTTGCATTTCCGGAAATTCTTGCATTTTTCATCTTAGAAAGCACAAATAGCACCAAGCCAAGCGCCATCCTTTTTGGATACACCAGGGAAATCCAATGGCCATTCTCCAGTGATGATATTTTGACAGCTGTGGATGTTGTTTTCTCAGTTTGGTTGACATCCTTCTTATTGCGTATCCGTAATTTTTTAAGCAGGCTGTCCCGTGCTAAAAAACTTTGCAAAAAAATTGAAATATTTCTCCTTCATGAGCAACAAAATGATCGATGCCTCTCCCATACCCTGAGAAAAATTATTTTCTGAGAAACATCGTTCATCGATATTAATCAGATTTCCATTATTTAGATATTATTTTTTTTAATTCTGAAATTAGTGGCCCCTTAGCTGTTTCACCTGCCCTCAGCATGAGATTAATAGGAACGATAATTAGTGAAATCATCCCATCCCATTTGCCATTTTAAAAATATTGATTCTGTGATTCTTCAGCTCTCTGGAGAATCATCAAGCCCTTAAAACTCAACAGACGGATATAGAGTATTTACAACCCTTTTTTTAAAGCCTTATCCATGCAAACTCAAGAACACTCAATGAGTCGAAGCACTCGGACACTTGCCATTGCTTAGTGGGATAATTAGAAAAAAATTGCCCTTGTATCATCACTGGTACATCATCGTCATCCCATGACCAGATGAGATGGCGGTTCCTGGTCTATCACCATGAATATTTTGGCTGAAAATCCCTTCGTTGTTAAGTGAGTTGGGTCTTTCCTGGGCACGTTCCCATTTATTTAACAACTGCCTCCAAATCCTCACTTGAATTCCGCAACTTTCAAGTCTTGCCCAGAAGGGAAATATCGGCAGCTCCGGGGTTTGCAGGAATCAGAGGCAGTTGGTACCTCTCCATGGGCCTGATTGTTTTCCAAAGACTTGTGCTAATTTTCTGATACAATCCCCACCTCTTTGTGAGGCACTAAATCCTCATTACTTTTCCTGGCCGCTGCATTCTAATTAGATCAACACTTCAAAAAAAAAAAAAAAAAAAGGAAAAGACGGGAAAAAAAAATCACAATAGCCACAGGACGGCTTTCCATCTCATTAACTCCCTCACTTATTATTTTCATGAAAATTACTGATAAAAAACGTGCATCTCCATTTGCTGGGACCAGGAGCTTCGTCGGCTCGTATCTAACATCTCTCTCATCACCCAGGATGCGAGGCGTTGCCATGGCGACGCACAATAATAGAAACTAATAAATTACAAACGAGATGCTCGTTGAGCAATTATTGTTCTCTTTTATGCAAGTGTCTTGCTAATTTTGATCATAAGGAATGCTACCATAAAGCAGCGAGGGGATAATAAGTCCATTTCTGGGAGATTATTAGAAAATAGAGAGAGGTCAGGGGGTTTTTTTTAGATCAATGATTAAGCGGTTCGGTGCTTTCAGGAAACCCAAATAAGAAATAAAACTTTTTTGGGGGGGGCTTTTCCCTCCCTGCCTTGAGCCGCAAGCATTGGGAACTTCAAATTCTGCGGCACTTGGAGCTGAGCTGCTAAAATCAGATTTTTTTCCCTTTCCACCACCCTAAAAAATACCTAAAAGTTCCAATCCCTTATTCTGCCCCAAAAGCCACCAAGGTGCAGCTTGGGTTGGCCATTTCAGGTGATATTTCTGCAATTCTTGGGCATCTCCTTGTATTTTCCCGCTGTGCTTGAGGCACCAAATGTTTCCTTCTTCCAGCTAAAACCCAAATTATGCAGGAAAAAAGTCAACATGGGCATGTTGATCATGGTGGGGGACAACCGCAAGATGTGCCAGGGCAAAAAAAGGAGCAACAAAGACCCAAAAATCTGTTGAGCTGCTTTGAAACCAAGACAAGAACAGATAGAGAGCAAGTAGTGGTGAAAATCATGGTTTTTCTGTCCCTCCCACCAACAAATAGTAATTTTTCACGAAAAATGCAAATTTCTTGTCCGTTTTCCCACGCGTTTGTACAGCTGCATTTCCTTCCCCCCACATTTCACTGTGGCAACAGAAGAGTTTAGGAGAAGTCCTCATCTCTCCCTTTTGCAGAGGCACAAACAGTGGGGTTGCGGCTCTGCCAAACCCATGAAAAAAACCACCGTGAAAAAAAAAAAAATTAAAAATTCACTGCAGCATCATTTATTGCAACATATAAACAAGTTGTTTTTTTTTTTTTTAATTATTTTCTCAGTTGGAGATGGGTTTTGATGAATTCCAAGAAGTCATAAGAGTTGTCGAGCAACCCTCAAACCTCGTTGACCCAACTCAACCATTGGCCAACGTGCAATGATGGCGACTGCAGGCAATTTGAAGGCATTACCTGCGGATGGAGGCTGATGGAGGAGGGGTTGGGGGAGTAGGGCCCCCCCAGGTCGTTCCTGAGTAGGTTATCGCTGTGCATCTTGGTTTTGAGGCAGGTGATGTAACGGTTGCAAAAGTCCTTGCACAACTCGTTGACCTTCTCCAGCTCCAGGAGGTGGATGCGCAGCACCTGGATCGCCTTCACCATCTATGCAAGGACAGAATGGAAGAATTGAAATAATTTTTTTTCCTCGACACATAAAAACCCCAAAAAACCAGTATTCTCACACAAAATCTAACCTGGGATCCATCCCTACGGTAGAACTAAATACATTTTCTTTCTCAACACACCAAAAAAGCCCAAAAAATCAATATTCTGACCCCAAATCTAACCTGGAACCAATTCCTACGGTAGAATTAGATGTACTTCGTTTCTCAACCCACCAAAAAAAACCCCAAAAACAAAATTCTCACCTAAAATCTAAGCTGGAACCAATCCCTATAGTAGAATTAAATGTATTTCCCTTCTCAACACGCCAAAAAAAAAAGCCAAGAAAATCAATATTCTCACCCAAAACCCATCCCAGAGTCCATCCCTTCTGTAACTCTGTTTCTTTTCCATCCCAAGATGCAAAAATTCACAAAAATTATTTCCCGTGCCCAAAAAAAGTCTGAGCCAAAGCCCCGGCTGTTGGAAATTGTTCGGTTTTTCTCCAGAGGCCACTTCTTCTAACAAGATTACGGGGCCGCAACTCCACCGTAAGCTGTTGGCGGTGCAAAGCCTGGCCCTCATTAAAACGTTCCCCATAAACGTGAAAAAATTTACACATAAAACATTCTTTGCGCCAAGCTGAAACCTTCAGTTTTACAGCCGCTGTTTGAAATCTTGCGTAATATATAAAATTTCAGCTATTCACTCCGGGGCAATAAATCCAGTTTTATGTAACAAAGGGGCTTTGCATTTCAAAGGTGGGTTTTGAACTTGCAAATTTTAGTGGTCATCTTTACAAACTGCTAGTCACCATGGTTGGGAAACATCCCGAAAAAGCCAGCGCCAAACTCGGGTGGAAGCTCCGCAACGGAGAAAGTGAATTTTCGGTTGGGGAAGAATAACAATGATGGGTTGGGGCTGGAAAAAAAAAAAAAAAATATTTGCTTTTTCTTTCTGTTTTTTGGGTGCTTTTTTGCTGGTTTTTGGGCTTTTTTTGCTTCCTCCGCAGTTGGTGAACGCAAAAGCGCAAGGTGGAGGCGTCGCGCCCCGGCTCTCCACATCCTCCCAGGGCTCAACGGCCATGAAAGTCAATATTCAAGGGCAAAGGCAAGAAGACCTGCCACATACATGTATAAAAAATAAATCTCTCAATTATCTCAGCTCATTTGCTTAGGGTCTCATTTTATGTTCCTGCTCCACTGCCGCCGTATATCTGTCCGGATAAAGAGTTACAGTCCGATGGCGTACGTGCGCGGGGTTGTAAAAAATACAGATGCTGAATTAATTGACTGTGTGGCACTCGGCAGCTGATTGAGTTGATAATGGTGAGATCTGACCTTTTTCTAATTTCTAATTATGTGCATCTCTGTGGTGAGGAATACATGACTCTTATTCTAACGATAGCTAATGCCGCTGGCCTTTTCATCTCCATTTTGCCAGAGCTGATTTCTGGGGGAATGGGTGGTGTTAAAAAAAAATTATATCAAAAAATAATTTAAAAAAAATTTAAAAAAAATAACAAAAAAAATTTCAAAAAGCAACAAAAAAATTCCAAAAAAATAACAAAAAAAAAAGAGGACAATGCAAACAGGGAAAAAGTGTCAGCCCAGGAACAGGCGGAAATGTTGAGTTTTGGGTGCCATGAGACTTTTTCATCCAAAATTCCCTCCAGTTGGCACGTCCCAACAACACGAATGGTCCTTCTTCAGCATCACATTAACCGGTTTCTCTGTCTTGATGGAAGCCAGTGACACTGAGTGATTTGGACAGCTTTTGGAGAAGTTCTGGGTATTCTATTAAAATATATACATACAGGTATGTCCTAGAAATGGGGAAAAAATACATTTATACATTCTTGAAATCAATGCATGGCCAAATCTCACTTCAACAGCAAGAGTTGCTCCCAAACGGGGCACTTATGGCCCTAAAAATATTGGTGTGGATTTTTTGGAAGAAACCATTAAAAAAAAAAAGTGAAAATAGCCTCTGTGGATGCATCTCCTGCTCAGACCCTTCACTGGAGATGTTTCACCTTGATACATGTCAGAATAGGTTTTCCTCCCCCAGAATTTGCGATTCTTTTTAGATTCAGCTGGCTCCATCGCTCTCCTCTTGCGAAGTCATTGCACCCATTTTTACCTAATTTCATGCAATTATCTTAAAGCCTTTTCCAACCTCAATAATTCAATGATTCTACAATTGGGGGAGGTTTTTTTGGTGCACCTCAACATTCAACACGTATTCAGTCCCAAAACTGGAATAATCCAAAATGTTGCTTTTTCGGTCACTCATCCAAAAGCAAATATTTTTTCTTGGCTATAGGACATTGCGAAATGATTTCAGTAATCTCCAAATGGTTTCAATAATCTCCACAGACTGCTAAACCACTCTTGGTTCAGGCATGTCGCAAAATTCTCCTGCATGAGCTGAATAAGGCACAGAAGATGCGGGATTTTAGTCCATCTTGAAACCGTTTCTTGCTTTTTTTAGGCAAGTGGTAGGTTTTGCACTTGGATGAGCATCACTCACTCTTCTTACCTTCATGACAGGTCATCGGGAAAAAAATCACCTCCTTGATATCTGCAATATTCATAAAAAGCCGCCCATGAATTGGCTGATTTTGCTTCTTTTCTGGAATGGAAATCCCTCCGCGACGTGTCCCAGGGGACACACCAGCCCCTGGGGAAGGCATTTTGCTCTTTGCATCATCAATGTGGTCAAAATTGCCTCTTTTGACCTTCAAGATTTGCTTGCAGAGCGCTGGGAGGGTGCACCAGTATGGTGCCATGGATCTGTCAACCCACATGCTTGCCATGGAGACCACACGTGGAGGGTTCCTGGACCAAATAATGGGATTTGGGGATGCTTCCTGAGGTCCCCGCAAGAGAAAAGCTCCATCCCAAGCTCAGTCTTCTGATGCACCTTCCAGCAGCAATGGGTGCGGAAGGAATTTTGGGTTCCTATGACATGAAAGCCACCAAACGGTCCAAAGTGTCTCAGGTCATTGATATGCATCATCCTTTTTGGAGAAAGTTCTTCTTTTGGCTTGTTTCTAGGACAAGGGCTGGCCTTGAAACAAGATGGTGCCAGACAAAACATTGCATCGAAGAGCAATAATTCCTGCAGAGATCGCAAGTTTTGGGGCACCAACCAGCCACTGATCTTGGCTGGTTCCAGGAAACCTGTTGACCCCATGGTCAAAACCTAGCCAAAAACTGGGCAGAGCTTTGTTCTCATGGGGGATCTTATGGAAAAGGTCTCAGAGAAGGTCCTGGAGAAGGTCTCAAAAAGTAAGTCTATGGAGAACATTACCAAGACAGTCAATGCTAAAAATGGAGCCCCAAGACATTACCCAAGGTAGTAGACCTTCATAATTTGTTCCCTCACCCCCTACCTTCTCTTCCCCCCTCCAAAAAAACTATCTGCCAAGCCCCAGCTGCCTCTACCAGGTTGTCCAGCTCGGGATCATCGCTGAAGAAGGGTTTGTGCTCCTGCTCCTGCTGGTGGACGAAGTTCTCGATGTCGACGTCGAAGCTGGCCGAGGTGATGCACTCGGAGCCCTGCGTCGCCTGCTCGCACTTCTCGAAGAGCAGAGTCAG
>NW_010097688.1:0-1380 GCF_000699245.1 Pterocles gutturalis | reverse complement strand
GAAGAGCGGGTGCCTGCAGAAGACAAAGGAGACCCCCCATAACGCCCACCAGTTTAGGTCCCATGTCTATTTTTACCCCACACCATCCATCCCATTCCCTCCCAGTTTGCCTGGTGGTGTAAATACTGGAAGTCCTCCCTCTAGATCTTTTCCAACAACCAAAAAAAAGCTTAAAAATTGCAAAATTCACCATCTTCTCCACCAGGCAATGACTTCTCCTGATGTGTTGGTGCTTTCCATCATTGCACCAGCATCTCCAAAATGTTTCACCATGGGCAAAAAAAGTTTGGCTTTGGGGTGGTTGTCTTGGAGCCATCCTGGGGGCTTTGCATTCCAGGGATCGACATCAGCACCAGCTCATCGATGGTGATCTTTTACCCCAAAATGTCTCTCTTGGTTGGAGACTCCAGCTGGCAATAAGCCGGAATTTCTACGTGTCCTCAGCATCCTATGGACCAGCCTTGCTATGGGTTGCTCCTTCAACAAGATCTTTGCACATCCATGTCCGCAAGACAACTCTTAGAAAATAAATATTTGCAATTTTTCTTGAAAATTCATGATTGGGTCTAACGAGCAGAATTCTTGCAATTCTCACAAATCCCCAATTTGCTCTAACGATGTTGCTAAATCGATGCGATATAAAATACAAATACAATGACACAGGTGGAGAAGACGGGGATGAAGACCATGAGTTAGTGCAACCCTCCATGAGCCACTCCAGCTGCGCAAATTAAAAAAAAAAAAAGAAATTTATGGATTCTTTCAGGTGAAAAATGCAAAATGCTGCTCTCCCCCAGTCCTCCCAGTGCGACGGGATTTTCTCCACCATTTTATCTCATCCAGAAGATGACGATGAATTGCTTCCTCTCGGTCTTTTCCGAGCTGGCATCAGGTGAAGGGGTTAAACCCCCGGGCTAAGTCTTCATTTGCAGTTGCTAATACCGCAGCATATTATAGTTTAATCTCTCCTGATCCCGCTTTAATGCAAGATTCACCCAGGCTGGAGCCGGAGAACGGGGAGGGGGAGCAGAAATAATTTCATAATTTCGGCCGCCCCGCCGGGGCTTAGCCCAGGGATATGAAAAGCAAATTCCACGTGGCGGGTGGAATTATTGGGACTTAGGAAGTCCCAATATGAAGGGTCAGCTCAGCAGCACGTCCCCGCTGCCATTTCCAGAGCAAAAACACGGAATTACTCCAAGGATGGATCCAAGGTAGGAAATTTTTTTTTTTTTTTTTTGTTGGGGGGGGGGGGTGGATTGCAGCCCCTGAGCGATTTGTAGCCTCTTTGCTTGGAGGGGTTGCATGCAGCAAGGGGGGATTAGGAGCAGCAGCGGCATCGCCCCGTGGTGCTAGATGGTAATAATTGGGGCAGCGATG
>NW_010097687.1:0-48991 GCF_000699245.1 Pterocles gutturalis | reverse complement strand
CAGCAAACTGGGGAGGCAAAGGCAGTGCCAGAGGCGTGTCTGCGGCTCCCATTTCCTGTGCAGAAGTTCTAGAGGGGGCTGTGGTTTGCCAGCCTTGCCAGATTGCCCTGGCAGCCTCTGGACCTTCTGGACTTCTGGCATTTTGTGGCAATTAACACTTACCTTTATTCTTATATCTTAAGAGAGTTGTGGTCAACGGCTCAATGTCCGAATGGAGACTGGTAATGAGTGGCTCTCCTCAGGGGTCGGTACTGGGACTGGTGCTATTTAGCATCTCTGTTGGTGACGTGGACACCGGGATCAAGTGCACCCTCAGCAGATTTGCTGACGACACCAAGCTGTGTCGACACGCTGGAGGGAAGAGATGCCATCCAGAGGGACTTTGACAGGCTGGAGAGGTGGGCCTGTGCCAACCTCGTGAAGTTCAACAAGGCAAACTGGAAGGTCCTGCGCATCGGTTGAGGGAGGAGAGTAGCTTGAGAGCAGCCCTGGGGAGAAGAATTTGGGGGCATCGGTAGATGAAAAACTGAACATGAGCCAGCAGTGTGCTGAGTTGGAAGTTTGTCAGGGAGGTGGTTCTAGAATATGTTTCTAGCTCGCTTGCTGGTACTAGATTGGGTTCTGGATCACATTTTGATTCTAGATCAGGTCTTGCTGGTTCTAGATCACTTTGTTTCTAGATGGGGTTCTTACTTGCTTTTTGGTTCTAGATCAGGTTCTATATCGCTTTACATTCTGGATGGTGCTCTGTTTCGATTACTATAGATCGGGCTTTTAAGAAATGGTTTTAGATTGGTCTCTAGAAACCTTTGTTGTTCTCAGTTGGGTTCTGGACCGCTTTGTTGTTCTAGATCGGGCTCTAGCTTGAGTGTCCTCAGGTTCTGGACCACTTAATGTTTCCAGATCCAATTCTAGAGCCAATTCTAGATAGCTTTTGGAATCTAGAGCCCATTCTAGACTCGTTCGATATGACTTTATGATTCTGGATTTGATCCCAAGGCTGATTCTGGAGACATTATTTTTAGTCTGCATCTGAGTCTAGATCTCATTCTAGATAGTTTTATGGGTCTAGAGCTGATTCAAAGGATCATTCTAGATAACGTCATTATTACGATCTGATTCTAGAGCTGATTTCTAGATCACACTCTATGACTCTAGAACGGATTCTAGATAGCATTATGATTCTAGAGCTCATTCTAGATAACTTTGTGGTTCTGGAGACCATTCTAGTGCTGTCTATGACTCTAGAACGGATTCTAGATAGCTTTATGATTCTAGAGCTCATTCTAGATCACTTTGTGTTTCTAGATTGGTTTCCAGGCTGGCTTAGGGCTCCATTGGGTTCTGAGGGGGAAGAACCTAGTTCAGCAGCTATTTTGGCATCTCCCAAGGATTTGGAATACTTGCCGATGGTGAGAGCAGTCTCATTGGATTTTTTCCTTTCTTATTATGTTTTTTTCCTCATGTTCTTTTTTTCTTCTTTGTGACTCTTTTGAGTTGGAGGCTTGTAGGATCATCCCGTCAACTGCAGCTCTCCCAAATTTCTAGCACACTGACTTGCCCTGCCTCTGTGGACATTCTTTTCGCTGGACGCCCGGAAGGCCAACGGTGTCCTGGGCTGCATCAAGAGAAGCGTGGCCAGCAGGTGGAGGGAGGGGATTCTGCCCCTCTACTCTGTTCTCCTGAGACCAGCTCTGGACCCCATAATGCAAGAAGGATGCTGAGCTGTTGGAGCAGGTCCAGAGGAGGCCATGAAGATGGTCAGAGGGCTGGAGCACCTCCCTTGTGAGGACAGGCTGAGAGAGTTGGGGTTGTTCAGTCTGGAGAAGAGAAGGCTCCAGGGAGACCTTAGAGCATCCTTCCAGTGCTGAAAGGGGGCTACAGGAGAGATGGGGAGGGACTTCTTAGCAGGGCATGTAGCAGCAGGACAAGGGGTAATGGTTTTAAACTGGAAGAGGGCAGATTTAGACTGGATATTAGAAATAAATCCTTCACTGTGAGTGTGATGAGGCACTGGAACAGGTTGCCCAGAGAAGCTGTGGCTGCCCCATCCCTGGAGGTGTTCAAGACCAGGCTGGATGAGGCTTTGAGCAACCTGGGCTAGTGGGAGGTGTCCCTGCCCATGGCAGGGGGTTGGAACTCGATGATCTCTAAGGTCCCTTCCAACCCAAACCATTAAAAAAAAAAAAAAAAGATTAGCAGCGTGCTTTGTGTGTAACTGGGTGTTTTGTGTCTGTGCATCCTAGCATCATCTTCATTTGAACTTTGAAGCCTGTGATGACAGGGCATGAAACACTTGGCTTCTGATGCATGTGGCACTACTTACACGTGTCAAAGAAGGACCTATCAACTGAAGTATGACTATTGGAGCCCCTGTTGTGGCAGAAAGCTCTATAAATAACCAGCAAGTAGGTGTGTGCTTATGCTAGGAGTGCACAAAGAAGGAGCTGTCTGCAGCAGTTGCAATTTTTGCTGTGCAGTTTCAAGGGAACTGGTCTCAAAGGGAGTGTTTCTGCATTCTCAGCATCGGTCAGAACTGCAGTGATGTCCCAGGTGTTTTTGTGTTAAGTCCTTCTCTGACAGTAGCAAGGCAGTGGAGCAGAGTGCTCCCTTGTCTTCCTGCCCTGAAGTAGCCTTTGCTAGTGGCCATGTTCCACAGATGACAGTGTTGGCAGAGAAGGGGGACATTTTCCCTCTTTGCTGGCGGAGGGTTTTGTTGTTCAGAGGGTTCAGGAAAGTTCCCCCTGCTGCTGCTTGTGCCATATATAGGCTTGGTGTAAATGGAAGTTGTTGTTCTGGGACTCTTGAACTGACATCTTTCATTAAGGTCAGTGTTCTGTGATGTCTGGAATCGAGCAACTAACTTGTGATGCTGGCATCGGATGAAGAGGTCTGGTTCTTCAGTCATGAAGTGCTGGAGTGCATGGAGTTCCTGGAAACCTCAACCTCTGAAAATCCTCTTTGTTTCGGTACACAAAACTCTTAAGTCCGAATGGTTTTAGTCCAGCTGTTGCACAAAATGAGGGGCAGGAAAAAGAACGTCAGCGGGTCTTACATGGTTGATGGTTTTACACTAAGGCTTTGATTTTTAAAAAAGCAACAACCAAATGGAAAACTCCCTGGACCTCTTTGTGCTCTTAGAACCAGTAGCATCACATCCAGCTAGCCTTGCTCAGGTATGAGAACCCTGAAAATGGTATAAATGTTCAAAATGAAGGTCATAACTACCGCATGGATTAATTCTTCTGTCTGTTAGCATCCTTCCCACAAGGTATCTCCCCACATATTTTACAATAAAGTATGATAATAGCAAAAGACAAAACATTGGCTTCAGGGCAGTGGCTGTGCCTGCACAATGATTGAACTTTGTTTTGATCTGAGATTTAAGACAGAGATTCACTTCCAAGCTTTGCATTTTCTCATGCATATAGCCTATCCATATGGCGGATAATTGTAGTTTTGAAAATCCATGTCCACTTTCCTTTCCAACTTCACAATAAGTCATCACTGAGTCCTGGTGGGCTTTTTAAAGTGGAAGAGATTAAATATGTACAAAATATTTCAACATACCAAGTGTGGGAGGGTGTCAGGTCTGTAGCATTAGTGCTGATCAGTGATTACATTAGTGTGAAATGTAGTTGCAAACACTTTACTTGCTGCCTGCAAGAAATGGATTGACAGTCTGGGGCTGTGGGAATAAGAGGTGGGGAGTAATACGAATATTTTAATGCTCAGTAGATGGGAGGTGGAATAGTTACCTTCTTAGTAAGTTCTCATGTGCACAGAGGTAAAATTCTTAATAAATACTACCCTTAGCTTTCAACCCAAAAACTGGCCTGGGTGGTGAATGAAAATGCTTGGAAATAGCATGGCTACTGCCAATAAGAGGGCAGGGAAAGAATGACAGAAAACTAAACCAGGAGGACTAGGTAAAGAACTTTTTCACTTGGGAGGTTTGAGTGAGAAGGAGAGCAAACAGAGTTGGTGAGAGTGAGTGCAGTGTCCAAATCTACATGGACAGGCTCTTGCATCCTGATGGATGCTAATGCTAGGATCCTGAGAAGACTGTGTGCTGGTAGGGGAAGGTTTGCATGATAGTGTGCCTCTGATGTTCTTGGTTGGTGTTGATATCAGAGTAAGTAAAATCTGTTGTCTTGGACCAGGTGCTTCTCTGGCTCTGCAAACCCAAGGCTGTGTTGTTGGCATTCTGGCAGGGATACACTTGTTGGCTGGCTTTTTGCTGGATGGATGCCATTCTGCTCCCAGCTGGCTGGTAGACCAGGTGTTGGCTTGTCTGGTAGAGTGTTGTTCGGTGATGAAGAACAAGGTAAACAGTTTGTCTGGGACTCTGGTACAACTAGTTGTGTCCTGGGGTGATCCTGAAGTAGGGCGGCTGCAGTATGTACAGGAACAGCAGAGTGGGACAAAAATGAATAGTTTTCCCTTGCTGTTCCCATGCTCTCCCCAGGAAATCCAATTCTGTAACCAGTTTTCCATGTCTTCGATAGGTTCCGTGTGAACAGCACACAGGGCTGGGCTGTGAGAGCAAGAAAGCAGGATGTTGTCAAGACCAAAGCCTGGGGAGTCCGAGGCAGACCTGCTGCACTTTCAAAACCAGTTCCTGGCTTCCAGAGCTTCACCTGCAGTAAAGATTGTGAAGAAAGCAGACAAAAGGAAAGGGGAGGAAGGGAGCACAGATGCTGAGAGACCCCCACTGCAGGGCCGCAAGGATGTAGTCCTGTTGGATGGTAATTTCCCTTGTGGAGTTCTTTGAATTAGGTTTCTCTGTTCTTTTCAGTGTTCCTCAGTGCTTACCCTTTCACCTTCCTCTCAACCCAGTGTTGCTATTGCCCTGCATGTGTGTGTCCTCCTTGCAGTATTGTTTGCTCGTAGCCTTGTTGGAAAATGCACTGGTCCAATATTAATAGCATCCAGTAGAACCACCCTTCCGACACACTGCCTTTGTCTACATTTATCAGCTGTCTGTGACACCTTGCCAGCCTCAGTGCAAGAGGTGCTTTCTGTGATTTGTACACATTGGGCACTCAGTGCTTATTTTGCCAACTATCCAGACCCTGTTCTCAGTGTCTTTGAGAT
Source organism: Pterocles gutturalis (assembly GCF_000699245.1). Lineage (NCBI taxonomy): Eukaryota > Metazoa > Chordata > Aves > Pterocliformes > Pteroclidae > Pterocles > Pterocles gutturalis. The sequence continues at coordinate 43,894 of NW_010097687.1, read as the reverse complement.
TTAGCTCTGCTAACAGCTCCAGCTTTCAGCCACCACATCTGGCTTGATAAGCCTCCTTCCTACAGTTTTGTTTTCCTCTATCAGTAGGAACTGTAACACTTCTGTCATGTGCTTAACAGTCTCAGAAGCTCAAGTTGCTTTCTTAAAAGCAACAATTTAAATCCTGTGGTGCTTGGTTCCACGTGAGGAAATATGATCCCAGCTTATAGATAGTGAAAAGGTGGCCTTGACTTGCTCATGATCATACAAATCACTCACTGTTAGAGTTGGCAGTGGAAGTATGCTTTCCTGTGCCTGAACACAACCTGCAAGAATACTATTTTTTTCTGTGCAGCCTTGCTTTTTCCCTTTATACTTGCAGTCAGGTCTCAGTACCCTTTCCTGCCTATGCAGCTCTTTTAAAAAGACTTTGGTGCTGATACATAAGTAATAAATGTAGCATGCTTCTCTCCACTACCCAGTGCAAGTCAGAGACAGAGGACTCTTTAATTGTCTTATTGCTTCCCCATCTTTGTTTCTCAGCGAAGCAATAATAGTTGCTATTAGGAAGGCTTTGACCTAGCACCTATTGCACAGTAGTTGTATTTGAGTAACTTGACTGCTTTTTTTTTTAATTATTACCCCTCTCCAGATATTCCTGATATTCTCCCACCTCTAACTCCAGCTCCTCCAAAAAAGTCCAAGATCAAAAGTGCCTGTGTCCACTTTGAGGATGAAGATCCAGAGGAAAGACTTGAGCGTCATGATCAACACATTACAGCAGTCTTCAGCAAAATTATTGTATGTCTGGTGTTTATGTGATGGTCTAGTGTATTTCTGAATGCTGTGAACCAGGCAGTGGGCAGGGATGAAGGGTTCTGTTGCTGCTTTTTGTTTCTACAGTGTAACGAAGCAGTTGTAGACCAGTGTTCTGGAGCACCTTGAAAGAAAAAGCTCTTTGGGTGTATTTTTTGCTATCAGTTAAGTACGGTTTGAATCTGCTCTCCAGTCCAGACTGCCTACAGGTCACACTGCTTGCATGCAGGCACATGTGAGTTTCTGGACTTTCTAAGAGAGATGTTCTCATTGCTCTGCATTGGCCCAGGTTTTCTTTATTTTATTCTTTGAGTGGTGTGTGGAGTTTGGCAGCCCAGCTTTTTGGAAAATAGCCTCACTTTGGCTCTAAATAAGCACAAGGTACTCCGAGTCTGACAGCAATGTGGCAGACAGCTTGTGAGCTGCAGAGCTGAGAGATTTTGAGTCCACTCTTTGCTAAATGGTATAAACATGCCTGGGTGTTGCAGTGGTTTCTACAGGGTCTGAATTTTTTGCTGCAGGAACGAGACACAAGTGCAGTAGCAGTGACCGTGCCAGTGCCCACGGGAGACCCATTTCCAAGGACGTTTCACCGCTCTGAGATAAAAAGTGAGGTAAGATTGGGAGCAGCTGTTTCATGCTACCTTCATTAACTATTAAAACTTCCCCACTACAAAGCCTGATTCTTGGTGGGTGGTAGGGCTCAGAATAAGTGACTTGGCATGTTGGAGATTAGGGGGATGGCTCAACATATCTCTGGTATTACCACCTTAGCATAGGAGAGAGTTCTCCTACCAACCTGCCATCAAGTAGGCAGTCCATACCCTGCAGTTAAATAACATGAGTCTTTTTGGTTTAGGTAAAAAAGCGATCCCCTTCCTTAGTGAGGTGGATCAAATCTGCACTGTTGTAATAGAATTGATCCTGTTCTGCTTGTTTTAATTTGAGGAACAATCACTGTTAATTTGTCCACCAGGTTTGATTAAGTCTTTACTTACTGAAGTTGTGCCTTGATTCCTCCTGGCATCATACTGGGGAATGGTTGCACAGATTGTCTTTCACAGCTTTTTGGATTTTGACACAATTTTTTTTCCTGAGGCTGTAAAGCTGGGAGCCATGGCTGTTGTCATGAGTTGTTGCTGTAGTAGCAAGAACTGCTAGCTGAGTGGGAGTCAAATGCTGGGAACTGGTATGTGATTGATAGCTGTGGGTGCTTTGAAGAGGTAGCTTATTTTGAAGGACAGCTTTTTTGAAAGGAAAGAGTAATACTTTTTAAACTACTAGTTCTGTTTACCTGGTGCATGTGTACACAAAGCAGCTACCAAATGTTTAGACTGCCTTTTAAGCTTCTTTGGACTGAGGACGTGCAAGAGTTTTTTTGCTTAGTCTGCTTTGGATTTCCTGTGCATCCTGTGCAAGACTGTTCAGAGCCCTGCCCTTCCATTGCCTAGGCAAGCAGCACAGTAATTCAGTCAGGATTATTTTAGCACCACTTTCCCACTTCTTACTGTGTTAATCTCTTCACCCTGCTGCTCTCTAATCACCTTATAAGAAGCCTGTTCCAAGCATGTGGTGAGCACAGTACAGTACAGCCCCATTTATCCTCAGAAATGCAAAGTATTCAGCTATGCGGGGTTTCCAAACAGCAGGGAAGCTGGAACTGTTGTGTTTGGTGATATTTTAGGTGTGCTTGCCTAGCTGAAATTCAGTTATAATTAATCATCTTCCTTCTCTAGGTAGCAAAAATATTAATGTTTTCGTCTCTTTGTCCTGGCATTAAACTGTGTGTTAAAAAAGGAATAGCACATGCACAGAAAAGGGCAGGTGGCTGCCAGCAGCTTCTTTGTGTCATGTTCCAAAGTCTGATCTGAGGGTCTCTTTAGGATCAGATCTATACACTTGTTAGTGGCAGGTGTGCGGGGGAGACTGTTGAGGAAAGTGGCTTCTCTGTTTGCAGGTGAAGGTGGGATCTGGAAAAAGAAGCATCTTTGCACAAAAGATGGCAGCGAGAAGAGCTGCTGAAAAGGCAGCAACAGCTCCCTCTCCTGCCGAGTGCCTGCAAATAAGATCAGCTGCTCCGGGTGCCCTGGATCCTGAAGGATCAACAGCAGAGGCTCCTCTCCCCAGCATCAGAGGTGGTAAGTGGAGAAGGTTCTGCTTATCCAGCCTACTGTATTTACACAGCCTTAGTAATCATAACATCAGTGCAACTTGTTTTTAAAATAGGGTAGCACTGTTGTCCTCAGTTCAGGAATCTCAAGGTCATTTGGAATGTCTTTGGTGTGACAAGGATTTGAAATGGCCTGACGCCCAAATTAACGTTCTAAAAATTAGGTTAGCTTTCTCACTGATCTCCCTTTTGCATCACACAGGGCCAAACAGATTTATTTTTCAAGGTTTTCGTCCTCCTTTTCTTCTCTGTTTGTTATATGTAAAGTTTTTCTTGTTTAATTGTTGATTTCCACAATTCCAGGAAGAGGGTTTTTGTGTCTGATGAACATGTTTGAGACCAGTGTAATACAGGTTCTCGCTGCTACTTAGAAGCAGAAAGCTCAGTTTTCTGTCACCAGATCCGCTGCCATGAGACAGTGGCTTTACTCCATAAGGAATGCTGTGTGGCAGGGCTGATGAGTCAGTGCCACCTCCAGCAGTTACTTGTCTGACAGCAACGTGACAAGGAAAGATGAAACCAATTCAACTGGTACCAGCATCTCCAGGCTTTTTTTCTTTTTGTTTCAGGCCATCCTATTTGCTTAGCACCACCATTCTGTCTGAGTTTTTCCCTGACACTCTCTTTTTCACATTGAAATAGAGGCCAGATGTCATGTGAGGGTTATGACGGTTTGGCTGAGGTTTCTGTATGTCCTGACCTCTGTCAGAGAATTGGTAAGAGAACCCCCAGGTGTCCTGTGCACGCACAAATCTACCATCACATTGATATACTGTGCTTACAGTGTATCCTGTTACAATTGTGCATGTGTACTTCTGTCTGAGAAATCTCAAAGGGAAATTCAGCAGCCCTGTAGGTGTCGTCCTTACGAAGGAGAATGCTTCTCAAGTGTAGGAGCACAATGGAGGGATCAGAAAATGGCTTGGCCTCCTCCACAAGATTGTTGTGGCAGGATCGCTAGAAGCAAGAGAAGAGGGGGAGCTCCATTTCTTGTAGTAACAAAGTATTTGTGCCTGGTAAACCTTGGCTTAGTTGCTGATGGTGGGAAGCTTACTGAATATTTTACCAGGTCATTCTGTCTTCTCATCTCTTTCTGATCAAGATGCAAGACAACTGCTGTGGAAATGACATCAGACCTTACTGAAATTATGATGTCATTACTGCAGTTTGAACAGGGGTTTGATGCTTTCAGGGTTGGCTGGTTTAGGGTCGCAGGGATGTTCATAGTGATGTTCCAAGTCACTGTATGGAGTGTAGGAACAAAATGTAAGGAATAAAGCCACTAAGTCAGGTCCTTGTGTAGTAGTAGGCTACAGGACAGCTGGAGGGTCTCACTCTGAACAAAGGAGCATGTTACCCTGCTGCTAGAGTTAAATGAGCCTTTAGAAAGGATTTAGATCAGCTCATAAAGGAGACTTGATTTTATTCAGGGTAGGAAAAATGTCCCCCTGCTGGAACTTCTTATCCATTTAACCCTTAAAGATGAATACAGGACATTGTTAGAAGCAAACATGCCTGTGTTGAGAATGGATCCTGTATCACTCCAGAAACTGGTTTACCTAATAATTTTAATTGTCTGTCTTATTCAACAGATATTTATTAGGTCATGGTTCAGCTGCCATACAAATGTGGGTCAGGTGGTTTTGGGCAGAGAAAGAATCTAGTATTCAATAACTTGTAAGAATGCTCTGACTCATCAATTGTGAATTATGCTCCAGTTTACATTTTCTTGTAATTGCTTTGCATTAAAGAAACAAAATTTATTTCCCCCTATACCTCCTCAAACTCCAAAGAAACAAGGTGGAAATGTTTTGTTGTGACATGGGATAGAAGCCCAAATATTTTAGTTTAGTTTGAAGCTAAACTAAACTTTGTTACTTCTATTTTAGCTTGGCTACCAAGGTCAAAAAAAAAAAAAAAGAAATTATGCAAGCCTGGTAATAACAAAATTGAGATGCATTCATAATGCTATAGACACTTAAATCACTAACTGCTTTCTCTGCTGGATCTTATAGATAAAGCTGGTGACTTTTTGACCTCTCAGCGGCCTTGTCTCATAACGGGAGAAGGTCTTGGAGGCCAAAAGAGTGAGCAGGAAGCTCAAGCTATTCACAAAGAGAACTTGGAGAAGATGCAGTCCATGTCTGAGGAAGAGATCCTGCAGGAGCAGGAAAGGCTTCTGGCTCAAATGGGTATGTGCTTCCCAGGGTGAATTCAGGTGAATTCTGTCAGGTACAGAGCATTTCTGAGTTGCTTATCCTTTGTCCTCCAAAGAATGAATAACCAATGTAGGCGTTATATTCTGTTACTTTATACATGTCTGACGCTGCTTATTGGAGTGCCTCTGTACCTTTTAGGGGCATGATGCACAGGGTCTTACTGTTCACCTCTGGCATAAGTGTTGCAACATCATTTTCTAGATGAAGAGTATTTGGAGAGAAAGTGCACTCCATCAAAAATGATGAGGGGTATCTGTAGCAGCTCTGAAAGTAAAATGATGATCATCTGTCATTTTCCTATTTTAGAGCCATAGGAATATTATCTGTCCTTCAAAACACCCCTGCCTCCCAAATATTCCTCTTCTCCAAAGCATGAAGAGAATGGCTATGTCTCTTTTCTGGATGTTTTCAGACCATAATTGACTCTCAGGATGGGGAGTCAGTTCAGAACAAACAAGGTCTCCTTCTCCTTACATAATATCTAAACCATGCACTGCAACACTAGTTCAATTCAATAAAGAGCAAGTAATTCTTTTTTGTGGTGTTTGTTCCGTTTAATCTTGTAGTGTTCAGATTGATGCCACTGAGCGGGTCCACAGGCAGGGTAGGCAAACTGTCAGACCTGGGTTCCTCTCATGACTCACAGACCAGAATTCTCTCCACAATGAATAGTCTTGTTTGGATGTGTCTTTTCAGTGGCAGTGAGGGTGAAAGAAACAGTTATCTTTTTATTTGTCAGCTGTAAGAATAACTGGAATTTTTGTGGTTGCTTTACTTTGAAAGACATTTACCAGCTCTTTCTCTGGTGTCGCCTCACTGGTCAGTTGTACCCAGCTTACGTGCTCAAGAGGTCATAAAGCAGTTTGAAGAGAAGTGATGGTACAGAAGAAGAGGGCATGTGGAATGGGAATTAAAAGTCTAAAATATAAGTAGCAGGAGCTATAGCCATACCAACTATTTTGAGACCTTCTGTCACTTCTCTGTCTGTCTCTTTGTCAATACTTGCAGATCCCAGTTTAGTTGCTTTCTTAAAGTCACGACGTGGTGGCAGTGAAGGCCAGAAAAAGGAATTAAAAATGGAACAGAACAGACCAGAGGCGTTTGTGGAATCTCTGCCTGTGGCTCAGCATGGTGTAGAATCCTCTCTTTCCATGCAGGAGTTTGGTATGGAAGAATCTGTAAGGAAGGAAGAAAATATGAAGGTAGAAATCACAGGTAAGAAACAAAGTGCATGTTGTTGATATTTTGAACATAAATATAAGATTTGTATGGTGTTTGCATCAGTCTGGACTGGATTGATGTGGCACTTTGTTAGTTATCCAACTCAGAATTTTGTCATGATATTTAAAAAATACATATACTTTTGGGTTCGAGAAAGGATACCTGTTGTTTCTAGATGGGCTCCATAGATTGGAGGGGTGATACACAGTAATGGAGGTGAGCTTTTCAGCAGAAGGTCTTGCTTTGTTTTTGAAATTTGTTCTGAGGTCTCTGAAGGGAAAATGTTTTCAACAGTAGGCATTGTTGCCCTTCTGTTCAGTTGTGTGAACAAGGAAACAGAAGAATGTGGTAGTGAGATTCGGCTGCTGCTTGAATAATTTATTTTAACTGGGACTGGTTAGGGACAAGAGGGTGTTGGATAGGTAAGAGTTAGTGATTTGCTCAGAGGATAGTGGGGAGACATCAGTCAATCTCACTGCAGGGAAATTGCTCATACAGCACTTGTACATCTTACAGTGACACTGCTCCTCATGGCCCCACTCTGTGGCTTGTATCTCAGAGCCCACGTGGTGATTTCCGCAGGATACTGTTCTTTTGTGCTGTGGATGGAGGGAAATATTAAGGTTAGAGTGTTCTTTTGCTTTTTTGGAAGAATTGTGCAGAGCTGTTGTCTCTTGGGACAGAACTCTTCAATACTGAGTATATGCCTGTATGAGGAGAAAGCTGCTTTATCCTCAGCAGCTAGAGCAACTCATATATTCTCATGGCAGATAAAAGAACTGTTTTCTCCTTAAGCTTCTACTCTTGTCACTTTCCTCACTGCTGTTTTTTCTTTAGCCACTTTTTCTCTGTTGCGATTTTAGGCTCGCATTCTCATCTTTCCCACACTTTTGTTTGTAGCATGTCTCCCTTGTTAGCATGCTTCTCCCCCAATTTCATGTCAATTTTTGTCTGTCTCCATCGCTTGATCCTTGCTTCTGATGCATTCTTTGTGTCCCGGTGCAACATGCAGGCTGATTAAAGAGGTCTCTGAATCACTTCTGGATTTCAGCTGAGTGTTTACGAGAGATAACAGCCATTTAACATTTTTCTGATGAGAGGGATGAGCCTGTGAGTCTGTGTGTGTACATGTGCAGGACAAAGGAAGCTGGTTATTCTCATATTGAGGAAAACACTTCACTGAACAGTCCTGTTTCTCCCCAAGTTTTACTTTTCCACAAATCCGTCTTAATCGAAAGGACTATTTTTATTTCTTTTTAGTTACAGAACAATCAAATGCACAAGTAGCACCAGAATAAGTGACATTATTTGACCTGTGGGGAGCAACAGAACCAGGTTGTTCAGCCTATAGAGACTGAAAAAGATTGTAGTAGTGCTCTTGGGAATAGCTCAGTGTTCAGAGCGTTGTGTGCTGACAGCGTGTTTTGCTTCCCATGAGAGATTACACAGGAAAGGAGAAGAGGAGTTTTCCCAGGATATTTGAAATAACAAAGAAAGGATGAGCTGGAAAACTGTTATAAAACCAAGGGAGGCATTTCCATCACCTGAGTTTATGCCTGCAGCCCATCTTGGCCAACAGGAGATGTAAAATATTAATTTGACGTTAGCACTTAGTGTTGGGATTTTGCATCTGTTTGAGCTCAGAAGTGAACTCATCATGAATAACCCAGTGGAAACTGTCATTCTGAATTTTCCCAGGGAGAGGATGATGACACAAAGCAGTGGGATTGCTCAAAAGTCAAACCTGCCTCTCTAATGAGATCAAAGACTAGTGTTTCTAAAAAACAAGATGGTGAAGCCTTTATCCAGCAACTTGTAATCTTATCAAATGGAAAAGTAAGTTCTGGCCCCAGGACAAAAGGGGAAGCAAAGCAGAAAGGGAAGAGGTTGGGTGGTAACATTTAATGTAATCCAATTCTGAAAAAGTTCAGTATAAATGTTGCATTCACACTGTCATCTTTTGTTTCTGTAAAAGGATTTCTCAGTAACTGAACAATCTGCTGATGCCTTGGAATATATATCCATCTTTTCTTGTTTATAAGATCCTAATACCAAGGGCTGGTGGTAATATGTTTAATTGATTAACTCAGCGCTATAATATAATAATATGTGTAATTGATTAACTCAACGCTATCAATTTGGTGATTAATGGAGAAGGAGAAAACAATTTGTTGAATTACAAAAGTCAATAGATTTAATTTTTCTGATGATTTTATTTCCTCTAGTTTTGTACCTAATACCCACAAACATGACACTTTCTTAGATTTCAGATGCTTTTCCCTTCTCTTCAACTAAAATGTGTGCTGAGCCTTTGGCTGAAATTCTGTAGAACAGCTTTCTCGCTGGGGAGAATAACTCCATGCTTGGTTCCTTGCCTGACTCAATACCACATTGATCATAAGGGTGAAGCTTTATCCTAGAAAGGATGAGTGTCCTTCCTGAAAGTTTATCTGCTAATTGTCGGAAAGTAAAAGGTTAGGTTTCAGGCAGTTATTAGCAGGAAAAGATCTGATGAAAGAAGAGCATCTCTGTGGGACTCATTGTTCATTGCAAGAGAGGACCAGAGCACTGGAATTAATAGCTGCAATGCAAATGAGTTCTGGGCTGCTCCAGTAGGAGTGGTGCTGCTGCTTTTCATGCCCTCAGACTTGCCTGTTCCTGTCCTTACGCATCATTTTTCTTGAGACAGCAAAGACTTCTTATCTCTTCTCATGCTGGTATGGAATAGTAACCTAGTAGCAAAGCATTACCTTTCCTAGTATTCAGATAATTTCCAGTTACATCTCTCCTGGCCCTTCACTTGTGAGATTCTTCCACATGCTGATCTGCCTTTTCCTAGGGCAACTCTTGTGATGTCAGGCATAAATGTCTTGTTTCTCAAATTCTTTGAGTCAAAGCTATTTATAAAGTTAAATCAGTAATTTCTTCCTTTAGTACTTGCACCCCTGAAATTCTTGCTCAGCTGTCCACTGAGCTGTTTCTCAGGCAAGCTGTGTAAATTTTCAGCTGTTTGGATCTTTTTTCTTCAAGCCTTTAGAAGGGGACACAGAATAAAGAGCAGCATAGCAAATGCAACAAAAGCAAGAATAGTAACGATTGTGCTCTCTCCAGTGTATCTAGGCTGAAATCATAGTGGCTTCCAATAATTTACTTGGACCTCTCTGCGTTAATACTTTTGAATCATTTCATATCTCCTCTAACACCCCCCTCTTTGGATGATATTAATTTGCTTTCTCAAAAGTAGGGCTGATATATTTTTTTTTTTCCTGCCCTGGTTCTTATTTGTGTCCTGACTTCTGTTCAACTTCTCCCAAATTAGCTTTGTCTGTGAATTTCATTACAGTGCTGTTTACTTCCTCTTCTACCTCTCATGAAAGATGAAAACACCTTTAAACCTTTGATGTTTATGCATCAGCCAACAACCAGTTTGAAAATAGTTTTCTTCTTGCTTTGCATGAAAACTCTATTTCATGCAATCTTTAAGTCAAGTAGGTTGGTAAAGAGGGAAAAGTATTTTCTTCATCCCTGCCTTGGAAGATGAGACTGCCATTTTTTCCCCCCTGCAAAGATGATGATCTGCCTGTGAAACCCAAGAAGGAATGGATTCACATGGACAATGTGGAGTTTGAGAAGCTGGAGTGGATGAAAGATTTGCCCTCACCCCGACAGAAGAAAACCAAAAAGGTTTGTAACACAGAAACTGCTATTTTTCATGTTTGCATCTGGATCATGCTTCTCAGTGGTAACAGTTTTGAAGGTTTCAAAAACTAGTCCTCTGGTTACTCAGTCTGTAGGATTTCATCAGGCTAAGAGTTTCACCAGTTTCTTCCGCAAGGTGGAATGATACCTGTCAATTCAGTCAGTAATGCTCAAGTGAGCTAGGAAGTGTAACTAGCAATGGTAATCTGGGTTGAAACAGGTCTGAAAGCTAAGAAAAAAGGAAAGAGGAGTAAATTCTTTTAAGAATTTGAAGCCTGACTTGGGGAGTTTTTGAGCTGTCACCTTCCAGCAGCTGATGTAAGATGTGGTATTTTAAGTGATGAATGGAGTGGAAGGCAATAGAAATAATCTTTTTCTCTGTCCACACTTTTATTGTAGGGGATGCAAGCTCGATTCAGTTTAAAAGGAGAATTGATTCCTGCAGATGCTGATTTACCGACACATCTAGGCCTCCATCACCATGGAGAAGAGGCAGAGGTAGGTGTAATAGTGTAGAAAGAGCACACCCATTTTAGTTTTCTGTGTTTGATTTGGCAGATTCCTTCTGCCTTGAGGCTTTTCAGGGATAAAAACCTTAGGGAAGTGTGGACGGGTGATTTTTCTTTTGAAACAAGCTCCTGAAGAGAAGTTAGGTCTGCATTTATTAACTGCTTTACTTTCAGAAAACTCCATTGATCCTTTTTCTCTTTAATAATGTTAAGGATCTGTTGGAAGAAGGTGCACCTACAACCTTCTCTCAAGAATTTCAGTTTTCTCCTGTTGCATCAATGATTAGAATCTCTTTTGCAATTGTCGCTAAGCAGCAAACAAGTTGCTTTGCAGTTTATCTCCCATTATGCAGTGTTTTACAGTTAATCTCATTTTAAGGGGCCTGTTTATACCTGTGGCTGAGTTTTTTGTTGGTTTTTTTTGTTTGTTTTTTTCCCCCATTTAGAGGGCTGGTTATTCTCTCCAAGAGCTCTTTCATTTGTCTCGCAGCCAAGTAATTCAGCAGAGGACACTGGCTCTACAAGTCTTGGGTCGTATTGTTCAAAAGGTGAGTCACATTGCATGGAATTTCTCTCTGTAATTCAAGTTTCTGGTGGATCAGGGCCCACGTTATTTGCTACTAGTTGTTTCCTTTCTACCATTCAATGAAGGTGAGCAAGGTCACTAGCCGGGCATTCTTTTTCACTGAGGATCTCCTTACTGTTGGGAAAGTTAAGTTTTGGGACATAACGAACTTTCAGGTTTCTCTGGAGGGAGATGCTTCCATGTGTTATTCTGCAGCAGTGCTGTGACTTCAGTTCTGTTGTTGCTTTGGACACAAGTTTTTTTTTCATCTTACTTTTGTGACAAACCTATCCTTGGCAATGACCCTTTCACTCCTGTTGGCTGAGCCAGCTTCATGATGTGCTTTTTCTGTAGGAGGTGAGAATGAACCAGTCTACTCATAGAGTGATGTGCCAGTAGCATAAAGCAAAGTGAATATTTACTTCTGTGCACATTTCCACCTAACTCGTAGGGAAGTGCTAACCTTCCCTCCAGCAGCAGTAGAGGCAGAGAAGAAACAACTGTGGTTTTGAGAAGAACAATGGGGCAGAACATGGTAAAGTCAAAAGATGGGTCCAGTCTTAAAAAGGTTTCCTGCATTAAGAAACTGGAGTTGCTTGCCTCTGTAGAATGAAAGGAGGAGAAAAAGGAAAAAAAAAAAACCCAACCTGCACACAGTTTAGCTGCTTTACAGTAGAAATGGGAAGAGGCAAATGTGCAGAATGTTGAGATGTACCCAGCTGAGATGAGACAGCTTTAACACCGGTTCTGTGTCACATACATTTCAGGCCAGGGCTGGAGAGTTTGCTTCCTCCTTGAAGGGCAGCGTTCTGCGTCTGCTGCTTGATGCTGGGTTTCTCTTCTTGCTGCGCTTCTCCCTGGATGATGCGGTGGATAATGTCATGGCAGCATCTGTTGGTGCTCTCCGGGCTCTGCTGGTGTCCCTTGATGATGAGGTGAGACAATCATTACGTGCCTGGGTTTGATTTCATGCTGAACTGTTTACAGGAATCAGAATGAGAAGATGTGGTAAGTAGCTTGAATAAAGTCTTGCTGGATGGGTCAGCTTAATGGTCAATACAGTGCCATTGCTGTGCTTTGGGACAGACAAGGGAGTGTGTTATCCCAGTTGGAGAGATTCAGACATCTTTTCTCTTTGAGTTAGCTCTGCCCCATGATTAAATTCAGTGCAGGCTGCTGAGGTTCTCTTCCTTTCGACATCTTTACAATCTAGATCAGGCCACCACTAATGTGTGTGTACAATTTAGTTTTTTATTATGGCCTCTTGTGTCATTGGCTTCTTGCTTTGTAGTTTCCTGCTTCTAAACAGATTAAATATTCTCACTGCTTTCCCTTATACCTCATAATGATGCTGTTTTCTTTTTCCTCTTATTGTCCATTTTCTACTGTTCTCATGTGCTTTTCTTGCAGTGATAAATACCTAATTTCATCTTCTCATATGTCTATTTTCTCCTTGATGCTTTTTCTCCTGTTAGAAGGTTGAAACTTCTTTTGGGTGTTCAGAGATACTAGAGAGCCCTGAGCAGTGATATTAAAATGTCTTTCTGGTTGGACAGAAGCAGTCCACTATAGGCAAAGCATGCTGTGGGCTGTGTTTCAAGCTCCTTCCATGAGAGCTGCTCCTGTGTCAGACTGCAAAAGGGCTGGTGATAGAAAAGGGTGGGTAGATCACAAGAGGTCCCCTACAACTTCTCCCAGGCCTTTAGAGCTGCCCCTAGTGGGGAGGCAAGAGAAATGAAGGACTGGGTAGCTTTCTCCACATCTTGCTCCTTTTCTAAGCTATGAGCCTAATGGTGCTCTTCTAGATGAGTCTTGCCCGCCCATGGTAGGTAATTAACACTATGAATCAGCTTCTTGATGTGCTTTTCTTTCTTCTGATATTACTCTGGTTTGTAACTGTCTGCACTGCTCTGATTCTCAGATCAAAGCTTGTGGCGTGATGTCTTGTATAAGCAGGGATGGCTGACGCTCTCAATGCCGAAAGCAGCACAGTGAGTGCTGTGTCAGTATATTTCTCATTTGGAGAGTCTTTAGAGTCTCCCTAGAGTCCTGTGCTGCTGAGCTTAAAAAGGTGTCTGAGGAAGGGACAGAGCTGGAAGTCCGGCCTTTTGCCTCCGGGATTTGTGAGACAAACAGGATTTGTCCTCACTATAAACACAGAACATCAGCACACACAGAATCATGCTGTCTGAAGGTTTTGTTCGTTCATCAATGGCTATGGGAAGGAAGCACCTTTCTCTTTGTTTCCTTCAAAGACCCAGATACTCTGTCTTGTGCTTTTCCTTCTCTTGGTGGAAGGAAGGCTGTATTCCAGATGGACTCATAGCTTCACCCCCGAAAGTCAGGCCTCTTCTGACCATGCCATTCACTCACTTACCAACTTTAATTTATTTTTTTTAATGTTTGATAATAACTTCCACTTCCTTTGCACTTCTATTTGAAATTTTTCAGAACAGCTCAGGGTTTAGTTGAAGTCTACCACTTATTTTCCGACTCATGTGTTAGCTATTTCTGATTGCCAGTTCAGGAAATGGGAATTTAAAGCAGTTATTAAGTAGTGCAAGCATTCAGGTTGACTGTGTTTTATATTCCAAAACATTTTGGGGAAAGTAGGTCTACTATGGGAGCAATCCTGTCTCTGAAGAGTTGAAAGATCACTTAATGCAGTATTGCTCTAGAACTCAAGAGTATCTGATACTGCCATTAGCTGTGAACAAAGAAAGGGTTTTTTATTTGCTGAAGCTGAGGGGTGTCAAACAAAAGCCAGATGCACCAGGCAGTCTTTCTTTTAAGACACTAATTTTTACACGATCATTCTGTATTATTTGTGACCCAAGTTCCACACAGGTCCAGAAATGGGAATAGAGCCAATACATGCCACATTCCAGTTTAACTTCTGGAGCCTTGGTGGATTATTAATTTATTTTTATCTTAAATTTTTTTCAGTTTACCTGCATTTCTGTTACCTTTTTCATGTTACTGTGCTTTCATGTTACCATTTTTTTTTTCTGTTACCATGCTTTTCATGGTTTCCCAAGTGTGTGTGGGCCATAGGTTAAAATCACTTCCCTGTACAGGTAGAATGCAATTCTTTTTCATAGTAGATGAATACCCTTTATTGTGCTCCTGTTTTCCTGGGGTTAGGTGGGAACCAGTAAAGCATTCCGTAATCAAAGGCATCCTTGAAAATTTTTTACCATGATTAGTTTGTGAGAACTTTATTTTATGTACTTTTACTCTCCTTCTAGAAATACCTTGATTGGACTTTCTCATGGTACCAAGGGATGGCTGCATTCCCCTTTATCCCCAATGAGAAGGAGGAAGAAGAGGAGGAAGAGGAAGAGTTAAATGGAACAGAGAAGTCTCAAGATAAAAAATTAAAGGATGAAAACAAGCCAGATCCAGATGTGGCCCGATATGATGTTGTAAAGGTAAGCACGGAGCTAGACCTGAAATCTTTTTAGGAGAATGGGCTCTGCATAGTGGCTGTTTGTGATGCTGAAACGCCTGCCCTTGTGTATGCTATTAAGAACATTCTGAGCAAGAATTAGAACTCCTCCCTGGCTGTTGGATGTTATGTTTCTGTCGTATATTACCAGGAGGCTAATTTTATTGATCTCTAAAAATGTTGAGACTAGACCGGTGTGATTTCAGTATCATTAAGAATCTCTAACCTAGGGAAACTGGCAACAAGCACACTGATGACCTTCTAGGACTTGCTGAAAGACTGCATACAGACATGATTTTCAAGCTCACTTACTTGAGCTAAGAGTGAGAGGGTTCCAGCCACTATTAAAGTGTCTGTATGCACTTCTGTAAAGTTAAACACGAGCTTTACAACTAGATAGTTCAGAACTAGTTAGATTTGTACAATGACATTCTTTTTGAATTTGACATAAGGTAGCTACTTAGCATTTCCCCAATATCATTCCTCATATTGCGTTTCTTGGATAAAGACTTAGAGCATTTAGAAGGAATTCATCGCATATTTAAGCCTAATCTCACTTTCCTGATAGGAGACCTGAAAATAGCCATCTTATCTCAAACCCAACCTTGCTGGAGCTAATGCAACTCTCTTGCTTGCCTGCTGCAATCAGTACAACCTATGATCACATCACTTGGTCCATGTGCTTGAGCCTGTGTTCAAATGGCACTTCATTAAAAGCTTCACAGGGAAAATGAATTACTGTATCTGGGAATCTGGTCTCATTTAGGGGCTTTATGATTTCAGATGTATTCTACTAGATGACACTGTTTAAAAAGCTTAACAAAAGTGTTGTAGACAGAAGAGATGAGATCGGTTTGTGATTCTGGAAACAGTTACGTGGTTCAGCATAAGGGATTTTAGTGTGTTCCAAGTGGCCCAAACTCAGAAGATGTTTGGGATAAAATTCTCCACTGTTACAGTTGTTGTGAAATTCAATTTCACTCCTGCTTATTGGCTGTTACAACCCAATTACTCCACACAGTTGGAAAAGGAGTATTTAAGCTAGCATCTGAACTCAGTCGGGCCTAGAACTACAACCTTGCTTGACTGCAACTTTTTAAAAGCATTGGTACTGCAAACTCAGGGGATGTGGAGTTACCTTTTCCCAGAAGTAGGAATGCATAATGCTGTCACTTAAACGGAAGATTTGTTTCCTAGCACCACCACTGATCACGGTCTTCTGCTTTGTGAACCATAAAATAAAAATAACATAATCTCTATGCATCTCTCTTTTCCTACTGCAAAACAGGATTGGTGTCTGTTCTTCACTTCTGATCAGCTTTCTCTGACATAACAAGTCCTATCAGACAGTGCTGCATTAAGTGGAGGTGGTGTCTAGCCAAAATGATTCAAGGAGCATCAGAACCCTTCTCAGCCCCAAGGCTTTGGTAGTCCGTTATAGGGAAGGTTGTTTTCCTATTCCCTGTTACTTACAGTTTCATACTCTGGAAAATGGAAGTATCCAAACCCCACCAGTAGTCTGATTCATAAGAGAAGTTCAGCTGTTTTGCTCTCTTTAGCTAACTCTTGCTCATTTGCTAGTGTACTGGCAAATCTGCAGAAGCTTATCTCTTTGTTTCTGCACATAGTTGAATCTGCTTTTGTTTTCCAGCAACTGCAGTTCAGAGAGCAATCATTAAGAATATAATGGATCTTTTAAAATAATAATATTATTGTTATTATTTTATTTTTCCTTTCAGGGACTTTTGAAGACACGGATCCAGCACCGGCTGAGGTACATCCTGGAGGTGGTACGACCTGTTCCAACAGTAGTGCTGGATATACTGCACATCCTCACCCATATAGCAAGGCACTCCTCTGAAGCGTGCAGCCAGGTGAATTACCTGTTGTACAGGAGCTCTGGAATGGTAGAGAAAGGTTTGGAAATGGGAAGAAAGAAACAGGGAAAGTTATGACAAGGAGATTAGACAAACTTGGGTGTTTTGCATGTCTGTATAATTGCGTGCCTTTAGTTATTTGTGCTGCCTGATGTTTTTCTGCAGCTGCTTGACTGTCCTCGGTTGATTGAGACCATTGTCAGGGAATTTCTCCCTACTCGGTGGGATCCCCAAGTGGCTGAACCAGGATGTTTGCTCACCAGCCTCCATGGAGTTCCTTGTGCCACCGCTATGAAGTTCATCCGAATATTGGCATCTGGAGGCCGAAATGCAACAGCCAGGCTGGTAAGTGATTTTTTTTTTAAGAGCTTTTCTGATTGCAGAGACCTTTGTTCTCTGTGCCTTACTGTCTAAGTAAAGGTAGAGGATTCATTGGAGGTGACTCTGAGCTGAAGCTGAAATCATTGTGAAGAAGGTGCATATGCGTATTTTGAAGGAATTGTCAGCCTCATAACAATGATGCTTTCTGCTGTGTACCAAGCTTTTGTCTAATTTTTTTTTTTGCTTTACTTAGCACAGTTATGCAAAATCATGTAGCACAGATCAGTGATACTGACCAACAGTAGATGTTCAGAGCACACGTTGGTGTGTGATGCTCTGTACTCTCTCATGTTCCAGTGAAAGGCAGCTCAGGACTGTATAAACCAGAGTTTTAATCACTATCCTTGTGTTTTACAACCCTGGTTGAGCTTTCCTGACATTAATTTGTCTTAATAACTCTGAGATAATTTATTAGTATTTCCAACCCTTCTTATCTACTTGTGGAAAGGTTTTTAACTTCAGAGATAATTGCGTTCACTCATACAGGTCATCACACTGGTGCTATAAATGCATAACATCTACAAGAGCAGCAGCCATTACAGTCCAATGAGCACCTCTTAGGGTTTTTGGTTCAGTATTGTTAATAGCATCTGATAAATTGCCATCCGGGGAATCGCTAACATCAGCAGAAGAACACCAGTCTGTGCTATAAAAAACATAGAATAATGTGCTGATAATGGATAGTGGGATGTTTAAAGGCTGTTAAGTGGTGCCGGAAACATAATGGAAAATCTCAGAATTTTACTCTATTTCAGGCTTTGTGTACTCCAGGTGTTTCAAAGCATGAAAAAATTGCTTACAAGGTTCCTACCACTCAGGCTTTGGTTCTGTTATACTCTCATATGGCTTGTTACAGGCACTCAAACATGGGAATGGAAGATAATAAAAAACTAAATCAAAATAATCAGTGTAGGAATTTATTTTAGCTAGCAGTGAAATTCTTCCATCTTCCTCCTCTGGAAGTAAATTTAACTTTGCCCCCTGTTCTGTAGGAGGGGTGTCAGAATTCATAGTTTGATTCATCAGTTCCTTTGCTTTCTTGCTGGTGTGCATTAATTTCACTACAAGATGTCTCTAAAGCATTTGAATTTTAAATTATCTATAATATATCCCTGTGTTGTGAAAAAGACATTGTTATCTCATTTGTTTAGACAGCACACGCAAGCTTTTGTATGTGTGGGAGAAGGAAAGAGAAGCTCTTTTTTATGGTTAAGCAAAAATACCCAGTTGTTGGGGAGGATAAAAATTATTTCTAGAGAACTGCAAATGAGTCATGTCATGCTTAATTCAGTACTAAAATAACCTCAGAACATTTGCAAGGCATCAAAATTCTATAATCTTATAAAAGTAATAGGCAGGAGGTACTCTTTTTTGGAAAATAAAGGCAGAATCATAGAAAGACTTAGATTCTAGGACCTCTGAAAGCCATTTAGTGTGACCTCCGAAAAAGAATATCGGCATCAATTCAGTACTTCTGTATACAGTGTTTTTCAGAAGATAGATCTTTACATGTAATCTTGACTAATAGAGTTCTATTTATGACTACTTAAGAAGGTTAGCTATATATTTTTTTTAAAATCAGTTAAATGCTGCAGAGAGCATCCAAAACAAGAGCTAGACAAACCTCCATCAGGAATGATTTAGGTGTAGTTGATTTGTGTTAGGAATGGATTAGGTAACACCTTGGCTTCCCTTCCAGGAATTCTCTCTTAATAGCCATTGACCATTTATTGATCCTTTTTAGTATGCTTCTTGAAATTATATGAGATAAAGACAGATTTGAACAGGGCAAGAGGAGTTTAGAAGGAGCTGAATTGAAATCTGCAGCTCTTTTGGTGTCAGAGGAATGATGCGTGCAACTGTTGTCTCTTATTCCGTTGTC
Source organism: Pterocles gutturalis (assembly GCF_000699245.1). Lineage (NCBI taxonomy): Eukaryota > Metazoa > Chordata > Aves > Pterocliformes > Pteroclidae > Pterocles > Pterocles gutturalis. The sequence continues at coordinate 25,128 of NW_010097687.1, read as the reverse complement.
TTTTTTGTTGTCCATTCTTTTATGTTTTGCTTGTTTGTTTTACAGCTTAACAAATTTGAAATGAAAAGTCGGTTAAGTCGATTTATAGCTGAAGACCCGCTGGATCTGCTCCTGCCAAGGGAAGAAGCCATCAGGCTAAGCACTGAAGCCTTCCGGCTGTGGGCTGTGGCGGCTGGCTATGGTCAGGCCTGTGATCTCTACAGGTACAGTCCAGAGCTGGAGAAATGGGGGTGGAGGGCACAACAGAGAAAATGGACGTGCTCTTCTGGAGGGGCAAATATAAGGATCTCCAGGCTCAGTCTCTGCTCCCTTCAGGGAGTCTTATCGCCCTTTCTCTGCAGTAAAACTGAGTTTCTAAAGGTATTTGTGTTGAGTATTGTCTTTTTTCTAGTCATTCTTTATCTCCTGTGTTTGAGCATTGGTATCACCCTAGCTTTTTAGAGCTGTCTTCTTCCCCTTGAAGGCATGAATAATCTGTGCTTGTGTGACATCATGACACATAGTTTGCAGCACACCTAGGATTGGGTCTGATGACGAGAAGGCAGTCTGTGGGCAGCAGTCACCAGCATGCATGCGAAGTGAGGTGGATTGATGCAGACAAACTCTGCATGCTGCGTCAGCTTTGAGTTCAGTACAAGTTCTTGTGCTTGACCATCAAGGTCTGCACTGGGATAAGTCTGACCTACATCAAGCATTGAACCTTTTTCCTCTAATTGCACTGATTTAGAAGCACAGAGATGGCTACGGAGTTCTTCTAAAGAGCAGTAAAAGGAGGCCAATATTAAGTTTAAGATGGGAGGTTCTCTCTCTGCAACATCATTCTCTGCCTAATCCAGTTCTCCAGCCTGGTCAGGTGTATTGGTTAATAAAGAGTAAAAACTGTATATAATTTTTTAGCACTGTAAATAATGTTGAGAAAAGAGAAACAGCAGAAGATTCCTTAAAGTTGCATGGTTATAACTGTGGATACTTTGCCTGAGAATTTGAAAACTAGGGAAACAAGAAGAGAATAAAAGTAGTTTTTCCAAGAGATTATTGGAATGCTTGGAGGCAGAGTATCAGGTAGGTCCCATTCAGATGAATTTGGAATGACAGTATTCTTCCTTTGTAGTCTTTTTTCTATGTCTGTTTAGTTTTGTTATTTTGGTGGTGCTGATGGTTCTCATAACTCATTTTAGCAATTTTTATAAATTTGTGATGGGAGGGTGTAAGGAAGATAGAGCCAGGTTCTTCCAGTGGTACGAAGTGAAAGTACAAGAAGCCATGGGCACAGATGGAAATACAGGAAATTTCACTTAAGTGTAAGAAAAAAAAATTACTGTGAAGGTGATCAAACACTGGAGCAGGTTGCACAGGAAGATTGTGGACTGTCCATCCTTGAAGATATTCAAAATCCAACTGGACATGCTCCTGGGCAACTTGCTCTATCTGACTTGGCTTGAGCAGGGAGTTGAACTATAGATGATCGCCAGAGACCCCTTCCAACCTCATCTGTTCTGTGATTCATCTATTCCAATATCATCTGTTCTAGTGATCTCTACCCTGTGCTGGTGAGGATACTGCAGTCCCTGCCTGAATTGCTCAGCGCTTGCTGTGGGAAGAGCCCTGTGATTGAGTTGTCTGTCCAGCGAGCTACAGCAGTGGTTACTCTGCTGACACATGTGATGCAAACAGCAGGCTATGCGGCAGAGCTGCAGGCCAAGCTGAGCAGGTATGCCCTTTCTGTCACCAGTTCTATGTATCTGAGTAGTTGGAATCCTGTCTTTTCTCTCTTTGGTTTGGAGACCTGGTAATCACCTTCTTTTTTTCCTTGATTTTTGGATGGTTTACTGTCCCACATGTGAAGCCCTGCATGGTGGGATGCAGTCCCTCTGACACACGGTCAGAAGGGGGTATCTAGTCTGACATCTGTATACCTGCTAGCTTAGTAAGAGGTGGGAGTAAAAAAATCTGCATTTTTACTCCTGTGAGGCAGAAGGGCAGTGTTAGCCAAATGTCCTGCGGAAAGGAGTTAGGAAGTTTCTTTGACCTTCCCTTTGGGGAAAAGAAAATAATGTCCCTGAGGTTTGGAGGAAAGAACCTCTCTGCAGAGACCAAGATGGGCCAGGATTAAGAGGTTGTTGGTTTTGATAGACATCAAAGCAGTATGATGTACTGAAGACACAGGTATATTTTCTGGTGAAAAGCAAGAAACTCTTTAGTTGAAGATGGATACTGAGGTTGTGTGTCTGGTAAAACTAGAGCATAGCTCAAGGTCAAAGTAGTGCAGGTGAAGAATCTTCAGCTTTCATCAGCAGATTTTGCATTTGTCCTTTCTGCATAAATTGATTTGGTCTGGTATGTGGGAATGTGCAAAGACTTTTTTTCACCAAGTGGCTGTTGTTGGGTATTGCCTTCTAGACTATGTGCAGTTGGAAATCTTGCTATTAGAAGTGATGATTTAGGGAAACAATTGTTTCTGAGACATTTTCGCTATCCTGTGTCATTCTTCCATTGTGTTTCAGTAATAGCTCAGAAGATAGTGAACAGATTCCACCTCCTCCAGTAGCATGGAATCAAGTGTCAGGCTTACAACCCTTCCTTGAGACCAGTCTGAAAAAATACCTCCAGGAAATATCCCAGACAGAAACTTGGCAAACTCTGCAGCCTCTGACCACAACTTATGTCATCTACCTGGGAGTTTATTACAGAGCTTGCAGCCAGCAGGTAAGGCCTGAAAATACAGGGTGTCTTTTCATCTCGCCAGCATCGGCTTGTGTATTACCTCTGAAAACCTGAACTTACAGGCAATGCTAGAAAACACAGACATTGGTGCATCTAGCTGAGGACTAGATCTTGCTTACTGCAGCTCATATCTAGGCTGTATAGCATTTAGGGTCAGATAAGTCTGCTGAATCCTTCACATTAGCAGTACCAAATATCACTGTCATCTTTTCTTCCTTTGGGCTCAAGAGTCTCAGTCAAGTTACATGGTAGTGCTGTGACTGTTCTGATTTACTGCAAAGATCCAAAGCATGAAGCAACTATGACCTAATGTAGTTTGGCAGCCCTTTCTCCTTGTGGACTAAATCAAGTTGCACATTTTTCCATATGCTGTGGTCTGAGAGCTTACATGTGGACAGCTACACTGGAGTAATCTGGTTGGAAGATTGAGCGTTGAGGGTCATGCCATATGAACTTTGTATAGGAAACAATAAAGATAAATTTATTTGCTGCCCCACTGACATTTGAGGTCAAATTCTGTAGCCCAGTTACAGTTGTAGAATATGACCATCTTTTAAAGTGAATTTTCTGAAGGTGACACATCAGTGCGATGCTGTTGAAGGATAATACTCTAACGGTCAGAAGGATTAATCTTCTAAAGGTAAATGCAAGTTTCTTCTTTGCTGCCCAGCTGATACGCCTGACTTCTGACCTGGGAGAGCTGCCTTTGGAGTGTGGGGGTAATGTAATGGCTGCAGTTATTCACACTTCTGCAGCTCCTCTGAAACTTGGCCAAAGCAACTGAGTTTGTTAGTTGTGGCTGGGGTGGAAACTGGCAGTATCTTTCAAAGATTTCTTCAGTGCTCCGAAGGCTGGTAGTACCCTCCACATGCTATCATTAGGTCTGGAGCATTAGAGGACCAGGATAACCAGGAGGTTAATACTCCTTTTCAACCTTTATAGATACCCCAGAAGGCTAGCTGACAAAATAGTTTAAGCCCTTGTACTATGGCCTTTTTTTTTAATTTTCCCTCAAAAAGAAGTTCAATCATCTACCTGTGGTTAGCTAATCTGATTAAAAAAAAAAAATTGCATGTAGTACATTTGAATGGACTAGTGCAAAAAAAAATCAATGGTACCTTCTTGGAATATTTTTGTTAGATGACTGAGAACTGAGATTAACATCTTCATGTATATTTTACTGATTTCTGGAGGGGGATTTAATCTGGGGAAAAATGAGATTTTATGTTATAGAAATTAGTATTTCTGTGTCTTAAAGCAGCATTCTAGTGAAGGGAAAGAACATTAAAATTTGCCAGCATGTTCCTTCAACCTGGAATATTGCTTACTAGGGTCAGAAGTATTTGAATGGTTCTCTAAAAGCCACAGATCCTCCTCTGTGCAGTGTTCATCCAGAGTCATGCTTTGATGGGTAGGTCAATCACACTTTTAGAGTTGATTTTTTTTAATAACTTTTTTTTAAACCCTCATGGTGCTACTATGCTTTCTCAAGGTAGTGCTGATCACCTTTGTGTCATCTTCGGGTTAAATGGAAAGATCAGCAAGTAGATGGTATAGGGAGGGGGGTTTAGCCACTTAGGGCAAGTTTTCGTTTAGGGAAACTTCATCCCAAGGATCCCATACCTTCCAGACAATTAAGAAATCCTGTGATGCTTGAGTGCAAGAACACCTTAAAGTGCCAGCTCTCAGCTTCCACTCTGCCAGCAGTGAGACCAGCTCTAACCTAGAACAGGACCACTATGTAGATGATGTGGTCTGGCAAAAAGATAATAAATACAGAGAAAGCAATTAAATAACCTTCTCTTTTTGCCTTCACCGGAATGTCTTCATTCACCATATTTTCCTGTCTTCCTCCATGTCTTCTGCAGCCATCAATTAATCCAGTTGACTGCTTAGAGGAACTGGAACGTTTGACATCTGAGGTGCTGCAGCCCCTTCTCAGCCAGCCAGCCATGCACAGCATGTGGGACTTGCTCAGGTAAAATCATTTCACTTCTAAGATGCTTTTGCCAGAAGCTAAGGGAGCCTCATGTCTGTACTGTACTGTGTGGCAGTTTCCCCCCTCCCATTTCTTTCTTGTGTACATATGTGTCTCAAATATGTGATTAGAGTGCAGTAGGGCTCTGTCTACACCCTGCTTTGTCCTCTCTCCTCTCACAGCAAACAGCATGATGGCCACAAAGGTTCTCCAGTTCCTGCTTTCATGCTGGTGATGCTGTGGGGTCTACATCTCTGCCCTTGCATGTAGCTGTGTTTTTCATATCAATTTTGGGTTGATTTTAGTCTCTCTTGGCTTTGATTCTTCTTTGGTTTCATGGGCTTAAAAAAAAAAGTAACATAAATTTGAGTCCCCCTTACATTGTGGAGGTGTGTGTATGCATGTACCATACACGAGCTCTGTGTGATGCCGCTTATGTAAAATAATTTAAATTAGTCTCTCATCTTTAAGCTCCTGCAGAGCTTCACTAAGGCCTTGAAAGCCCCCGCAGGAAAGCGAAAGACCAGATACCAAACTGTTCTTTCAGATGTTTAGGTAACATAAGCTTTGTCTCTGGCTCTGGAAACTGTTCAGCACTGCAGATATTCTCTCTTTCTGCTGTAGAGGGAGCCTCCCCACTAGCCTGTGAGGGATCCTGTGGAGAGGGGGAACCTGAAAGGCCTCACTTGTAGTCAGGGAGTCATCCTGCTGCTTCTGAGAACATCTGATATAAGGGCCCTTGAAATCTTCGGTTTTAAGTGGTATTTGAATGTTCTTCAAACAGTTTGGCCCGTGTTCTTTCATGACCGAGAACTGAGGTCTGAAACTCTTAGCACCAAAGCTTCCAACACAAGAGCACTCATTAAACCCTTTCATGCCTGTCCCTGAGGTCTGAAAACAATGGGTTTGGTCAGGCTGCAAAAGCCCATCGGCAAGAATTCTTCCTGGCTGTTCTTAACATTGGCTGGTAAAAATGCAGAGTCAGCTAATCTCTACCTTAATATTTTGACAAGCTTGTCTAAATGTTCTAGGCAGATCAGGGCCAGGAGTTCAGGGTACTCTGTGACCCCCCCCAGATGTGTCTACACATATCCTACATGGTAATGCCAATGCATTTAAATAATTAGTTCTCAGTCATATAGTAACAGTACGGATTTTTGACAGGATTTGCCTTATTGCCTCATTACAGTTGAGCAACATGCTTGTGGTCACTTTCCCTTTTAGTGGTCTTGCCTGTACAGACCTGGTATGTCTAGTGTGGGCCCCGTAAGCACTGCTGCTATGGAAAATTGTAGTTTTGCCTGCAGAGACCGAGCATACGCACCAAGAGTGGTATGTGCAGTCATGTTCACATACATTAAAGCTAGGTTCTTTCTGAATAGACTTTAAAAATATGTGTTTCATGAGTACATAAGGGGCAGCACTTTCGCAATGTCAGTTTTAGATATAGGCTGGCTTTTTGGCTTTGCCTGCCAGTTTATTATTGAAATGTCTTGAGTGGGTTGGCAGCTTTATAAGCTGGGTTTACGTATGTACGTGGGGAAACGTGGGGTTTTTTTTAATCAAAGACCCAATCTTTCAAATGTTTGACATCAGAGATGCATCACTGCATCGCTATTTCTGCATGTCATGAGCAATTTATCTGAAGATTAGCATTCATGACAGTTTTCTGACATTAGCTTTTATGGCAATAGTGCTTACTTGACCAACCATGATAGTAGGATTTTTTTCTTGCACGGTCTTTGGGGCTTCCATTTTACTGCAACATGTGGCACAGTTCAGATGGTAACATTCCTACAAGATAATTCTTCAACAGTATGAGTGCTTTTGAGCTGACCTGTCTCTCTTTACCTGTTCACACAGGCCATGTTCTGCGTTGTGCAACCCTCTGTCCTGTGCCCCAGCACCAGAATCTGTCTCCAGCATTGCATCTCTGAGTTGCACTGGAGGCAAACCTCCTTTAAGTCTCATTGGCTCCAAGTCACCTTTCCCCTTCCTCACTGCCCTCCTATTTCTCATCGACAGCATCACTCACATTCACAAAGGCCTGGCCAGCAAGGTGAGAAGAGACTTTTTCACTGTAAGTTTTAGGTGAATGATGATGTACTTGTGAGGGAGGTTAGTGTTTGTATCTTCCTAGGCTTAAGAGTGATGTTAGTAGGACCGTTAAAAATGAATAATTCTATATTTTTATTTTAAAAATATCAAAGTACTATAGAAACCCCCATTTTCAGAATAGGTGGGATGAAGATCTGAAAAATATCTTCTGTCTTTGAATTCCAGTATCCAGTTAGCTCTGGGAAGCTGGAATTACAGAGCAGGTGATGAATGATGATGATACTTAAAGAATGGATTTATAAAGAACGTTGAGAAGGGTTAAATAACTTGTTTGGCTAAGTAAAATAAATAACTGAGTGTCAGAGGAGGAAAGGCATGGTTGAAGCATATACAACAAAGAAAAATGGGATAAAATTAAAAAGAGAATGGGTGCTACAGTGGCTGAAGAGGTTTCTTCCCACTTGTGGTTGTCCTGAATTTTTAGAATGAGAGTGTCGTGGAAGATGGCAAATTCTGAAGAGGAAATGGCAGAGCCCTAGAAAAATGGAGTACCCAGCATAAGCTTTGTCAAAGCCTTCCTCTGTCACCTTTTGTTGAAGTAGCTGACTGGTTACCAATAGGAATATCTGACCAGATGAGAGAGAAACATCTTAAGCCACTGGCTAGACTTCTGCCTTACAAAGCACTATGGAAAATGTAGGCAGTGACTGTTGGTTTCCTGTTGTGGGGATGGTCATGATGGATGCAGGTGAGCCCTGAGGCAGAAGAACAGATATCTATCAGGCAATTTTTAAATATCCCTTTTGGAGCAGCCAACAGGAATTCTCATGTGAGAAACTAGGGGGTAGGTGTTGGAGAGGGCTCTGTTTTACTTTCCTCCAAGTATGAACTGTCTTAGTAGTATTCGTCTCAACTTCTGATTCCTTTATAGTACAGCTCTGTGCTGGGCTTCAGAGGCTTGAAGGATTATCTGCATCACAGCTGGCAGATGGGACCTCCCTCTGTAACTCCTTCATCTGCGTGGATCCTGCGCCATGAATACCATCTGCAGTACTTTGTGTTAGCCTTGGCTCGGAGAATGGTATCGTTGTTAGTCCTTTCATTTCTTTCACCCAAGGAATTGTCTTTAACCTGGCCTCTCCAACTCAGTCTGTCAGACTGGCAACTGGTCTTTGCATCCATGTTCTTTCTTAAATCTGACTTAGATCTGGTGACTCTTTGGCTGTCTTTTATGCCCCATTAGCAAATAATATCTTTATAGTTACTGATATGGGGATTTAGACCCAAAATATTTTGGATGGTAAAATTATATTTCTGCCTGTCTTTGGGCTAGAGTGAGAAAAGTTTTCAAGTGTGCAGCTAAAAAAGATGTCTGACTATCCAAGATGATCAGGGGAAGCAGAAAGATCTCAGAATGAATGCTGTGTTCTTGCAGTCTGCCTCAGTCTCTCACTTTCCAGCGAGATCTATACCTCCTGTCCTTGTTGATCACCTTGTTGACAAATGGTATCTGTTCTCTGTTGTTTTGTTTCCTGTACAGGCAGGCACTTGTCCGGATTATGCCCATCACGCCTCACTCCATCACTGTGTTGCCATGGCGTTGCTAAGCCGTCTGTTGCCAGGGAGTGAGCATCTGGCTCATGAGGTCCTCCTGGATCTTGCCTTTAATCCAGAGTTTCTTCCGTGAGCTTTGCATTTCTTTTTCCTTTCTATAGTCTGGTACATGTGAAAATGTCACAGAATTGAAAAAGCACATGTTGGCACTGCAATTTTGTCGTGATTTTTTGCCTTCAGTAGGGTCTGTATTCAAATTTTAGTCATGAAGTCTTCTAATCAGACCAGGAGTCTGGTTGCAGATTTCTTTCTGAGGTACCAACGTTGAGAAATGTGTGCAGTTTCTTTTCATCTCCTCTGTGACAAGAGTCCTGTGATTCCTGATAGAACTGATTCTCACTAAGGCCCAGCATCTGCTGTCCTGAGCGTAGCGAGTCTAGAAAATACATGGAATTTGACATAGCCTGAAAAGCTTATTAAATCTTCCTCAAACCCTTATTATACAAGTTCTTACACAAATTGTTGCTGATTTGACAACTGTGGTGTCTTCCATCTTGCACTGGAAGAAATAATGAGCATCTCAAATGTGAAGCCTCCCATGTCTGGCCAGGAAAATGGTATCAGTTTATCTTTTTCAACACAATCTCTGAAATTTGCCATGGTGCATCCCTATAGGAGGTTGGGTCAAGGTGCTGCAAGGCGATACTTTAGCTTTCCAGAAAGAAGGAGAGTTTGTGGGTGGGTTTGTTTGTTTGTTTGTATGGGGCTTTTTTTCCTCCTATTTTTTTTTTTAACAAATACTTTCTATAGAGCTAACATTTTGTGAGAATTTAGTAAGTAATATGAAACCATGGTCAGTCTCTGGTCTGAGATTATAGCACATGGATTTGACAAACGCACCCCCCAATTTCTAACTGCCAATGTTTATGGTTCCCCTGATCTTGCCACTGCCAGCTGCAAAGCTACTATTTTGAGAGTTGGCGTATTGATTCATGTAGGCCTTATATGATATGTGGTATTTCATCTCAGCACCCTAACAGCTGTGTTGCCAAGTAGACCGCCTCTCTGGACAAAGGGTTGCAGCCTCCACACCAGACTGCTGGCATTGTGCGGAGGTTTTTCATGGCATGGCCTTAGTGTTGCTGCCTCCAAATGTAGTTTTGTGAAGTGCCTGTAAATACCCAGAGAGCTATTGTTTTGCAGGCACTCAGTGTTATCATAGCTGAATGCTGTAGGAAGTGTTGAGTGCTGTGCATATACTATTCTCCTTGATCCAGGAGGATTGTGGAGAGGAATTTCTGTGGTCTTTTTGGGTTTTTGTTTTTTTGGTTTTTTTTGGTTTTTTTTCTGTTCTTTTTGATTTGTTTGTTTCTTAAACTGATGTTTTTCTATATCTTACAGGGAAGGAAAAGCTGGAGGGCCAGAAGCAGCTGACTTCTCTGATATTCTGCATCTGGGTACCAGTGCCAAACTGGCACAGCCTGGCTCTGCAGCAGCGTTTTTTACAAAGCCTACTCGTGGTGCTCTGCTGAGAGAATCATACCAGAATCTGCCTTTCATCCGCTCCTGCTACCTTTCTCATTTTGTCCATTTGCAACCTACCCTTACACGTTCCCAAGCATCCTACCAAGGACAGAATTACCTCATCCAGTCAATGCTGCTTCCTGAGGTCAAAGGGCCCATCCTGCCTTCAGACTGGCCTTTCTTTCCGCTCATCAGCCTCTACAACAAAGTGACTAATGCAGAGACACGTGGGGCGGTACTGAACTCTCTCCCACATGATCTCGTCAACACTGTGACCTGGAACCTGCAGTGGGTCTTGTTGCTGGAAACCTGGCGTGCTAAAACCCTTCAGAGTATCCCTACTGCTGCCAAACTTGCGCGGCTTATGTGTGTCTTCCTCACAGGCGGTGACCTCTTTCTAGAAGCACCGATCCACTGCTACACAGCTGCCCTTCTCTCTGTGTATTGCCAACCAAAGGCACTGGACTCCCTGAACTTGGATGCTCCTCTCCCCGGTTTGGCATCCTTCCACGATCTCTATATAAGTCTCCTGGAACAGTTTGAAGGTGTCTCGTTTGGAGATCCACTCTTTGGAGCCTTTGTTCTTCTACCTCTACAGAAACGTTTCAGTGTTCATCTGCGTCTGTCTGTTTTTGGGGAGCACACAAGTGTCCTGCGGGCACTGGGAGTGCCTCTCCAGCAGGTAATCCTGGCTTATGGTAGTTGCCTGTCACTGCATTTTTCTGGGTTACTGGGCTCTTGCCTGTTTCTCCAACCTTGATTTGGGCATTCTCCTAGCACTTCCCCTTCTTACTCTTCCCTCGTTGTCTAGTAGCATAATCATGCTTTCTTTGCTTAGAAGCTTTTCATTCTCCCTGAAGAAAGTATAATGCGTGGAATGTAAAATAGATTTTGGGCTGGGAGAGTAGTGTATAAGTTGTTTCTCTTTTTTTTCTTTAAAGAAAGCTTGATTGATTGTAGGTCTGAAGAACAAGAGTCCAGCCTCTTTAGGTGCAGGCCCTTGTTGCATAATCATTTTCAGAAACCCATTGAACTTTGAGAGCAGATAGTATGTGTATGTGGAGGGCAGGAGCTGTGAAATTGTTCAGTCTTTAGTGGAAACTGTCTCACATCTTGTTTGGTCTAATGATCAAGCATGTCCTTCTAATTTATGGCCCGTATATATGAAGGGCTAGTTTGCACCCCATGTTCCTCTGCCAGCACTTACTTTTCACCTAAATAAGTCTTTTCTCATCTTGGTGAAAACCTTTTCCTTGCCCAATGCATGGACAAACAGTAATTTTCCCTCTTAACCATGTTTCCACATTTAGTTGTACTGCAGTTGTGCTTTGGGCAACTCAGCGAGAAAATTTGATCTGTCAAGTGCAGGACTGCGTTTCTTTTGAATGAGCAGAGCACAAGAGATGGAGTTCAGCTGGCTTTAAATTCTTTGTCAGTTGACAGACAATACCTGATCTAGCCAAAATTTTTGCTAATGCAAAGTTAACCTTTCAAAATATCTTTTCCAAACCACTGTGAACCCGCAGTTTATGTGAGATCAGTGCTTTCCCTTGTGTGGTTGCAGCATTTCTGCTCTGGTTTGAGTAGCCCTGTGGCCAATTTTTCTATATCATTATGGCCAGATGAGCCTATGTTTTATGAGCCAAGATATTCTGGCCTGCTTCTTATGGTAAGCTCTTTGTTCTCTTGATGTTCCCAGTAGCCCTTCCCTGTCTCTATTCCAGTTCTACAAATGTACGTAGGAAGAGAGCTGAACGCCAAATTCCAGATGAAAGCCTTGATTCTACGTCATGTGCTTTCTCTTGTCTTGATCCCTCAACACCAGATCCCTCGGTACCATCAGAATTGTGGTATATTTTATAATGGAGAACATTTCCAAGCAGATTGGTTTTCATGTGCTTAGAAATTTTTTAAATGACAAATACTTTGAACAATGTTTTCATTGCTGTGTTGCTTGAAAACAAACTATGTGGTGGAAAATTTGAGCAAGATCACTTGAGGAGGTGTTGTTTGTTTGGGGTTTTTCCCTTCTTGTCTTAAGTTAACTTTAAATACACTAGTGGGCAGTAGGAATACCCTAGTGGGCAGACTATCAATGATTGTCTTTGGAGCATCTTATTTGCATGATTAAAGTGAAATATGTAATTTTAGCCCTGGAGAACTTACCTCAAAATTGAGAAGAATAAAAATTGGACTTCTGGAGAGGGGTAGGAGCAAATAAAACCAAATTGTTACTACAAGTTTTTGCAACCTATTTTTTGAAGCTAGCCAGTGAAGTCAGAAAGTGTTGGGAACTTTGCTTAACAACAACATTAACTCTGGCTTTCCTTAATATCTGCTTTCTTTTTCTGGCTAAATGCACAGGTCAGCGTAAGCCACTCGGGTACATGAGCGGGATGCGGTGCTATTGAAAGTACTCTGTCTCCTCACTTTGAAACCACTCTTCTTACCTGTACCAAAAAGCAACTGCAGTGATTTAAGCAGTAAAACATGTCTCTGTACAGCTGAAGAGGTCTTGAGGATGCTTTGTCAAAGGTGTGCCACATTAGTCAGTGTGGGCAGTAACAGCTCTGCTCCAAATGGGGGTTGTGCCACCGAGGTACATCGTGTTATACAGGAGTGCACACACAAATAGCTGGGGAAGGGCACCCTAAATTCATGAACTTCCTCTCACTACTTAGACCCTGACAGAAGTTGTAATGTTGCCTCTGGGTGGTTTTGTTGCAGTTTCCTGTGCCTCTCGAGCGATACACTTCCCCTCCTGAGGATAACCTGAACCTCCTGCGACTCTACTTCCAAACACTGGTCACTGGTGCACTGCGCCACACCTGGTGCCCTGTTCTTTACGTGGTGGCTGTGGCTCATGTGAACAGCTTTATTTTCTCCCAAGACAGCACAACACAGGTAGGTAACAGAGCCTCAGGGCTGGAAGCTTTGAGTTTGGCATCTGCTCTTCCCAAGCGTCCAGTGTGGCTTGTGGTGAATCACTGACCCTGGGCTTGAAAACAGATTGTAAGCACAAATGTTCTGAGGACTCGTCAGCTGTTTGAGAATCCACATATGAGATGTGGACAACAGTTGTCGTTTGTTATACCCTAAAGCACTTGCATTAATGATAGCCAATCCTACATAAACCTTCGAAGTCAGCAACTACATGGGCTATGGTGCCCTGGAGGGGGCGAGGGGAAGAAAGAAGCGGAGAGGATGAGGGAGCTGATGAGGCAGAGAAAGCTTGTAACAGATTTAGCCTCTGCCTGGGGCAATCTTAAGGTGCAGAGTACTCTTTCCTTTCATCTTGCTTGAATAACCAAGCAGAAGGTCTCCCATGGCCTTGGGGCCCTAGCAATGGTTACTGGTGCTAACACTTCACCTCTGATCTATAGTTCTACCTGAAAGGTGAGAAGTCAGCTGAGTTTCAGGTCAGGAGAAGGAGGAGAGAGGCACGATCCAAGCGATAGCCATCTCAAGCCCTTTCTGATGGAACAAACTGCTCTTTGGAGCATCATCATAATGAGCAAAGCATCCTCCTGGAGTGCTGTATGCCCGTGGACAAAGGTAGCATTGCACCATATTAAGCAAACTATGTGTTTTGTTCTCAGGAGACTGATGCTGCTCGGAGAAGCATGCTGCGGAAGACGTGGCTGTTGGTGGATGAGGTAGGATCTGTAAGGTTCAGTCTATCCCACTGGGACTTATGTTTTTCAGACATGAGATTTACCTTTGGCTTTTGAAATTTGTGTTTAACTACCTTGCTAATTTCAGAATGAGAGCAGATTAGCAGCAGGATTTTGGCCTGCAATGGCTATAAATACTGTTATCCAGTTCTTGTAGTAACTGAACTCAAAGCACTAAGCCCTCTGGAGCCTAGATGAATATCCTCTACTGTATTTCCATGCCTCATGCCCAGGCAGCATTGTATCTGGATAGTGAGAGGTTCTAGAGGGATGGTTCTAGCACAGCTATGAATAGGTGGCCAGCATGATCTCCCTTAACTCTTAGTTGGATGCTTCCCCTGAAAAGAACAAAGCAGGGGTAAGGTTTCTCTTTTTCTCAGGGAGCTTGCCACAGACTATCATTTGTGTAACAGAGCCAAAGGGTCATCTGACCCTTTATGTTTAGTGTCCAGGGTAAATTCTTAGATCCCACTCAAAATCCCATTTGGGCTTCTGGCAAGAAGTCATTGTGAAGGGTTGAGGAGACAGTGGAGTTGTGTGCAGAAGAGGAAATCTGATGCAAATCAGAAGTTAATTTTCTTAGAAGAAACTCACCTTTAATAGCTCTTCTACTGAAGATGATGCAATTAAATATGTTGGACATAATGGAATTGTAGTGTCTGTCAGGTTGCTATGTTGTGTTGGAGACAGATTAGATTATTTTCTGACATGCTTAACGGCTGCTGTGTCTTTCTTCAGACCTTGAAAAAGCACCTACTCTACTACAGACTGCTGAATACAGAGAGCCCTTTGGGATTTGACCTTTATGAGCAGCTCCCTCCCATGCGACTGAAGTACCTGCAGACGGTGACACAGAAAGAAAATAAGGAGAATGCACCAGTTCTAGTCTCATAGCAAAACTCTTATGCAAGAAGAGGGCCAAGGAGAAGAATGGAGGAGCTCAGTTTATGCTTCCCTGGTGAAACCACGTGCCCTTCAGACAGTTTCAGTGTCTTACCTGGACACTCTTGGCATCGTTGTTAAGTGAAGCACTAGTGGAATGCTCCCAGCACTGCAGAACAATTCCCATCTTCTCAAGATATGGCAGTATGTGTGTGTGGGCTCTCCGTGATGAATGCTGGAGCACTTTCCTCCATTCTCTTTCAGGTTATTCTCTTTCTCCCTGGAGAAGGTGAGAATGTGTCTGAGCAGCACTGGACTGTCAAATAAACTGAAGGAAGTGGAAAAGCTCTTGTTTTCAGTCAGGCTGGAGATTGTGGGTTCTTGAGATGATGTCTGTTTCCCTTGCTTTTTTTGTACCCAGAGTTTTGGATGGTCTTTTTCCCACACTGTCTCCTGCAAATAGAATGGCAATACACCAGAGAAGAAGCTGATTGTGAGAGCTTTTTAAAAAAAGTATATATGCAAGCAGTTTCTCCAGGACAGTGTTCTGTGCACACAATCAGTTACACAGATGTATTGTGTTAGACCTCTAAGAAATAATAGTTCCTAGTGCCGTGGTACAAACACTGGATATCCTCTCTTGGCTGTCTTTTGGATTGTCTCTAAACTGCTTTCTTTTCTCCTTTAATTTGGTTACATGTATAACAAGATCAAAAATAATTTATTTGCAGGGCAGGATGTTTGGCAGTGACCACTCTCCGTTAGAGAAAAAACTCAAGGATCTGCTTGTTTAACTAGAGTATGTGTTGGTTGCCCTCTGAGAAGAGGGGAATGTAATTTAAATTTAAAGTGGAATTCCTAAGCTGAAACCTAATTTTAAAAAGTCTTAATTTGATCCCACTTCTACATTCAGATTCTGTATTGCAACCTCAAGACACAAGGGCTACAAATACAGTGCCCTAAAAGGCTCATCACAAGTGCCAGGTCAAGTCCAGAATTTACCCTAGGTGTGATCTCACTGGATGCTTTATGTCCACTAATTTTTGCAGAACTACGGTCACTCTCGCAGGCTTATGTTTGGAGAACTTACTTTTATGAACAAAACTTTTTGAAGTTATTTCTTTTGTTTTGTTCTTATGAATAAGTTCTTCGGGAAGGTGCAGGGTGATGCCTAGCCTGAAGACCTAAGCTTCTCTCTTTACCCATCAAACAGGCTAAGGTGGCTTCCCTGCAAAGAAACCATGCCTGTATTAACCTTGCTCCAGTGAATGTACCAATAGGAGTGTGAAACACTATTAATAGGCTGCCTTGTAATTGTTGAAATTGTTCCAGACAAGAAACTAATTCCAGCTAGCAACTTTACACCTGTGGTGCTGTCTTTGCATTGGCAGTTTTCTAAGTGTACCAGTCCCCCTTAGGTTGCCAGAAAATATACCATTTCATTGTTTTCCCCCTTATTTCAGCTAGAACATGGGTGGAACTGATGTGTCATTTTAATCTCTCTTTTTTTTTTTTTTTCTTCCCCTATTGCAGCTTTTGATCAGTGGTTTCTCTCTGCTGCAGATCAATGGCACACAAAGTAACAAAAGCACGGTGGTCAACATGTTTTGTTGTTGTTAATTATTTTTAAAGTAGTTGATGTGATTAAAAGTTTAATCAAAGGCATATAAGTTTCTATTCTGTCTAAATGGTGACAGCCCAGCAGTTATCTTTCAAGAGCAATGGATGGTAAAATTTAAGGACTCCTAGCTGCCCGTTTAAGAGCAGCCTTCATCAAGGACTTTGCCTTTTGCTTTTCAGACCTCCAGTTATAAAAACTCTTCCCGTCCTTTGTGTGATCCGAAGTTGAGTTTTGTAAAGTGTATGGGGTATAAATAAATACTTTGATAGCTCTGCAGTTTTTTTGGAACAATGAGAATGCTTCCTCTTCTTTATTTAAATCTTTCTTGAGTTTGGACAGTTCTGTTTGCAATTTATCAATATCTTGGGAATGCTACTGCTGTGAGGAAAACCACGAAGCTTTGGAGCTCTGTGAGAGAGCTCTTCAAGTCAAAGGCATCATCCTGCTTGTGTAGTGGGTCAGTAACACAGGGTACCAAATGCTGTCTGTACTTGGGGAAGGTGCAGGGTGGGTATTATGTGACTTGTCTTCCCACCTGTGGCATGTGGCAGTAAAAAACTGCCCATGGATTGTATTTGTACGTGATGAGAGGGGTTGGATTTCATTTATTTAGTGAACTCTGGGAAGGAGAGGATCAGGTTTTTTTGCCTGATTCTCAAAAGCCCGTCTTCTTCACAGATGTTCCTCAAGCCATCAGTGTATGCTGAGAAAATACCTATGCCTTTTGACATGAAATTCTGATGCAAGCATCAGCAACAGAGAGAAGGAAAGGATCGCAAATTGTTCTGCAGGCCACACTTGTGTGCAGAATGTTTTAAGGATGCTGCATGTCAGCCGTAAGCTTTCAAAACTTTGGCTGTCACTTGAGATGGTACAGCAATCCTAAACTTGATTTTTTTTTAAGGCTTTGGGCAGCCTCGTACCAGATTTCTCTGCAGAACACTAGAGGGCATTGCTTTATCTAGTTTAAATGCAAACTTTCTCAGCTTCTGTGCCACTGGGACTTAAACCCCGAAACCCAAAAAAACCCCAACAAAACCCAGCCAGCCCTTAAACCTGGTTATAATTTTCTGCATTTTTTTTTATTTTTGCATATACTTTTGGAGAAAGTGTGGAGAATTAAATAATTTTTGATGTGATTAGTTGCTAAGAATCATTCAGTGCTTTGCCAGCAGGTGCATTTTGGAAAAATCCTGGTAGAGTTGAATGGAAGCTTAAAACTGAAACTGAATGCAGTCTGAAGCAGGAGCAAAGTGTGCCAGTTCTGTTAATCCAGTTTAATCCTGATCAGAGTAAGTGAGGACATGAAGAAAATGAAAACCATCCCAAAAATCGATGTGGCTTCTTAACTCCTTATCAAAAGGAGTTAAGATTTCTTTGAGAAGAAAATAGTTCTGCTGGAATAAGACCCACAAATAGGGGTTGAAGTGGTTCTAATGCAGAACAGCGTAAATTGTTCGATAACTCTGACTGGAAGACAAAAACCCTCACAACTACCAAATAAGAAAACCCCACAGATGCTTCCTTTTGATTTTTAGAAAGAAGAGAAACTTACAGTCTTTTGTGGCTAGAAAAAGCTAGAAAATGCTTGGTTTCATCCAAGTTACTGAAGTTATCCCATGTAGGAACACTGGGAATCTGTATTAGGACAAATTCAGCAGGGGCTGCACTGGAAGACAGGTTTTAAAAGCAATTTGTTGATTGGACTGGAGATGAGTTGAAGATAATCCTTCTAGTATTGCCTTGAGTTGGTGGGTAAGATGGTGGGACTGTCACAGTTTTGCATCCCATAACTTTAATCACAGCAATTTTCTGCATTATAGTGAATCTTTGCATTTTAAAAGAGGAGAGAGTGTCCTCCCATCAGCTTGGAAGCACGTCTTTTTCTGTCTAGAAGAAGTGGAGTTGATACGTGACCCTTTGACTGTGTGAGTGGTTTGAATTCCCTGGGTCTGGGATCCCTATGCCGTGACTGGGCCCACTTGGAGCAGGGGCAGTTCCCAAAGGAGAGGTAGGCAGCTTAGTAGCTGGCTGTAGTAGACACTGGTGTAGGACAAAGCCTGGTAGAAGAAAGTAAGGAGAGGAAGGAAAAAATCAAAATAGGACTGAAACCCCACTGTATGGGAACTTTTTAACAGTAATGTACATGTGGAGCATTATATGATTAAAGCACTTGCATTCCACTGTATTTATTGACTACTTCAGTTTGACAGTGGAATTTAATCTATGTCTAGGCCAATGCATTCTGTCTGGTCACTTAATATCAGGCAAACCCTAAACACCTTCTACTTACAAATTCATGGACAGATAGAACAAGCCATTAAGATGTGGGTGTATGAATACGTAATGGTCAGACAAATGCGTTTCTTTGGTGTCAGAAAATAGAGCAGAAAAGGCATGTTAATCTTTGCTTTTGCTGCTTCCTAGTCCTGCAAAGTTCTCCTTGGAAATGTCTCATCAATGAAGTGGTGCTGCCTTCAGCTGATAATCAAATCTGGGGGCAAAACACGTTTTCTTTCAGCTTACAGAAGCTCATATAAGCTCTCCATTCACAAAGCTGTCCCTCTGATATCCTGTGTAAAAATAACTTTATGATAATTTACTGGCCTTTGCCCTAGTTTTTAAAAACTGGCTTTTTTCCTCCCCTTTGAATGGAGAATGTGCCGTGAGGACATGCTCTCAGAGCTGCTGTTGTTTTGTGTGATGAGCAGTACCTGTAAAATGGCCACCATGTGCTCCCCTCCCTCCCTTTTTTTGGTGGCAATCTTGAGCCTCAAAACAGCTGCTGCAAAAATGCTCTATGGGGATGTCTGGCCACCCCCAACCCCATGAGGAAAAGAAAAGCATGAAGAGCCCAAATCCAACCTGGCTGAAGTTGCATGGTGCAAAAGGACCAGACGCTGCACTGGCAGTGTTGCAATGAGCCTCCAGTGCACCCTGAGCCATTGCTGTGTGCAGGTTACTAACAAACAAAGGACATTTTAGACAGAGCAACGCCTGGTTCATTCTTTATTTTCTGCTGGGGCATAACTAGCAGATACCAGCAGACACCTTGGCTCCAGAGACCAGAGCAAATATCCTTTATCCTGCCCCTGGGCAACTTTTTTGCAGTACTGTGTCTGCGGAGCAACCAGCTCGAAAGTCCTGTCAGGGCAGCGGATGTTTCCAGAAAGTACTGAATACCATAATGAAGCCTAAGGTATATGAGGAAGGCCAGGGGCACCTACCCTCTGTGTCCCCCTGCCCCATTCTCACATGGGTGACAAACCAGACCACCAACGTTGATGCTCGTGAAGTGGGAGCTTGTCCCGGCCCCACAAAAAGGGGCTTGTGTGACCTAGTGCTACCGTGTCAAAGCATGGCCACAGGAGTGACCAAAGCGTGTGCTAAAATCTGAGCGTGGTGCATTAGTCGTTTGTTAGGCTGGAGGGAAGATTTCTGGAAGAGGCCAGGTGGCAGGAGCCTGCCCTGAGCGGTGGCAGCTGTGGGGCCGGGCACATAATGGAGGACACCTGGGCCCAGTCTTGGGTGGGGAGGGGCAGCCTCAGCCTTAGCCCTCAGAGAGCGTGTGGAGGGGCCAGCAGCAGCGTCAACAGGAGGAAAATACCACATTTCATCCTTTTTATCTGCTTTTCTGGAGCGCTGAGTGCTGGTAGGGACTGTTGAGGCTTCAGACCAGGTTAGCAGCGTTAAAATGTGTTTTTTGTGCTGGGGTGGGGGCTGGTGTGGGCCTGTTGGGTCGAGGCTTTTGTGCAGCTGAGGTAATTGCTGTGTTTTTGGGGCTACGCTGAGGGTTGCCTCGCGCTTCCCCCGAGGAAGGAGGGAGGGTTGCTGAAGTCCTCAGGCTTGTGCTCTTCCCATCCTCACTAAGTCCTTGTTTTGGGGGGTTTGTGGGGCTCTGGGTGCACTGAGGGGGCTCTGTCTGCCGTGGGCGCCTCTGGTGCCTTGGTGTGGGGGCAGGAGTATCCCAGTCCTGGCAGAAGCTGAGGGGATGAGGGAGGGGGAAAACATGCTGGAGGTCCCACCACAGCGCAGTCTTGCTCCCCAAATCTTGTGATTGGTCTGAGGCTTTGGGAAAGGAACAAAAGGAGGGATTGAGTGAACTGGGGAGTGTGGAGGGTGGCTCAGCTTGTGAGTGCTGTTTCTGGGTCTGTCATGTTGAGGTGAGGTTTGGGGTTCCCGCTCTTTCTCTGCAGTGTCCCCCTCCCTCAGAACTCCCCTCATGTTTTCCTCCATGTTGCCTTTGTCTGTCACTAGGTTCTTCTTTCCTCCCTATCTCTGTTTGCCTTTCTGTTTTGAATTTTCCCCCATTGTAGTAACTTCTAATTCTTCTCTGTTGGCTTTTCTCTTTTGTCTGTTTGCAGAAGCAATCAGTAATTCAGTAGTTAAACTAGAGAACTGAGATGCTGCAGCTGAGTTTGAGGTGGAAGCTCATGTCTCTTGGGGTGTTCATCTGAATGTCTGGGCAGATGTCCATAAATAATGTGTGTGACCTGTCTGTTTGGAAACCTTACAGCAAAGAAGGATGTAACTTTACTTTTAAAGACTCAGATTGCCTGCTGCGTAGGTGGTGTAAGCACACCACGCCGTTTGGGTCTGACCTGTCAGATATTTGATGACACTTTAGCAATTAATCTATTGGATCTGTCTGCTGAAAGGAAGACTGATGCTTGTGTATCAGGTGACTTTTCTTCATCATTATTGCTTCCACCATGGTAAGTTTTTTACCTCACAAAATGAATGAGCATGTCTCCAAAACAATATTCCTCAGCATGCATGGGCTTTTGTTAGCAGCTTCCATCACTATGCATGTTCAGGGTGGCTTTTTGATCTCTTCAGAGCAGCAGGAAGTACCCACTGTTCTGAATTAACTTCAGGTATCATGTTGCTGGTAGTGAATTGTAGTTTCAGAGGTGGGTTGGTTTGTGTCCCACCACAACGATACAATGACAGCCACACAAGTCTGCTGTGCAATTGTGAAGGTATGGTGTTAGCATCCTTCACCAAAAAAAAAAAAACCCAAATTTCTCCTCCTGGCATCAATTTTTCTTTTAATATAAATTATCAAAAATAAATTTAGAATGATACAAAAGTTTCTGTTAAGTATTGTGCATCTCTTTAACATGAGTGTCAGCTCACTCACAAAATGTTAGTTTTGCTGCCACCCAGAAGACGCCACAGATGGCGGCTCGTTTTTGTTCCACTTGGTACTGTCTGCTGTAAGATTGATCAGGTTTGGATTGATTAAATTACTTGGGCAGGAGCTGCCATTGCTCTCCTCCTGTCTGTCCGCTGTGAAAAGGAGTGGGAGGAAGGGAGATGTGAAGTATACTTTTTAGTGTGTTTTTTCTCTCTTTGATACTGTTTTGTGAAAAATTAAATATTTATGGAGAAGAGTGCGGGCTTGCTGACCAACCTTCTTTGCAGTGGACTCATCAGCAAGTTTTATATTTTATAGCCATCTATGAAGCTCAAATTTTGGTGCTGGTGATGGGGCTTATCTTTTTTGTAGTACTACAATTTGCAAGTTAAAAATAGGATGCAGAACGTATTTGTATTCAGCAGTGACCATGAACATTCCCGTGCATCATGAGTCAAACAGTTTCACTCTGTGTGCACTGATGCTATGAAGGCCCAGCACTGCACTGTTGGAAAAGTTAGCAGGTGTGCCTATGTGCATTTTGCAGACCTCCTCTAGAATTAGTATGTAATTGCTAATATTGTCTTAGGGACAATAAGTTGTCTTCTTGTATGAGTCTCTCCTGCTGCCAAGATACTCTTAAGAAACTGTTCTCTGTTTTGCAACTTAACTTTTCCTTTGAACCAGCAATCTTTGCTTACTGCTTTCTGTAGCTGTTTATTTCTGTTGCTCCTGTAGCTAGCTGCAGATCAAAGAAGGAAGCAGTAAGCCTATAGCTAGCATGGTATTGTCAGCTTTTATGTAAACAGAAAATGCAATTTTATAGTCATACTAAACCCTTGCCAGGAACATTTTCCAGAATTCCATTTCTGGTCAAAACTAGAGAGAAAATACGATGCACCCCAGAAAGACCAGTAGCCTGAGGTTATGGTAATCTCTTGTGATGTGGGAGACCCCAATTACTGGGCTAACAGCTGTTCTGATGTGAAAGGTGTTCCCAATTTTCTGATGTTTTGACTTTGTTCATGCAACAGTGAACTTAAATGTGATGGTGTCAAAGTTGTACCCAAAGATGAATTTTTACTTTCTGCTTCATCCTCAACAGACTACTTATGAAGAATTAATTGTTATAGGAACAAGGTTCTCAGAGCATGATAAATTTAATCTGTGGTTTAGTTCATTCACTCTTATTTTTGGTAGTGGCATATTGTTCCAACAAATTGTACTTAATCAGTAACTGGAAAATTCTCCCATAGTCTCCTTACTTCACACTGTAAGTTTAACTTCACTGATGCCTTTTTGGCTTGCTACCTTTGTTCCCAGGGTGAGAGGAGCAGGGAAGAGTGAGCATGAGAGAGTCCTACTGGAGTTGTGCTCTCTTGACTTCAGTGGAGAATGTTTTACCAGGAAGTTGCATGTGTTAAAAAAACCCCACCTGTCACATGCTCTTATTCTGCAGGCTCATCAAAAAGCAGGCTTCACCACAAGAAACTACTTGTTCTTGGATCCTTCTTTTGTGTTTCGCTATTGGTTAGGTAGTGAGACTGTGGAGGTAAGTATATAGTGAAGACCAGGAAAATGGTAACCTAGTAGGCTTTCCTGGTGAAGAAAACTTGGATGTTCTGCTTTGGGAGGATGCAGGTGAGAACATCTCTGAAATCATCTGCAGATTAGCCTTGATCTTTTTCCCAGAGAATATATTCTTAGATTTTAATGGCAATGGAATTGCAGCCTCTGTTTAGTAATGCCAAAGGATCATGAGAGGTGAGTGCTGTAAGTAACTATAATTGAGTGCTGCTTTGATAACGAGCTCTCCTTTTCATCTATCTGCAAAATAATAACCTACTTCCCTTGACAGATAGGTGTTGAATGGAGAGCTCAATTCAAAATTAGCCTTTGCTGTTAGTATCCAGAGGCACTCCCTGACCCGGGCATGCTTTTATGTGTGTGCAGGCGTGCTCATGTGAGGATGCTGTGTCTCTCAAAGCTTAATCTTTCTGGTGATAGATGTGATTGTCCTCTTACATTTTTATTAGAGTAAAAATTCCACACTATTTTACTACATCCATATTTCATGTCTTCTGGAGCTCAAGCTGTGTGTGCCTTCAGGATTTTATTCCTTTAAGAGATAATTATTGACTACATTGGGAAACTAACTCCTTACTGAATAGCATAGTTAATGCTTCTGTTGTTTGATTTTGTTTGCTCTGTCATCCACTCCTATGGATTTCCATATTGAATGATCCCTAAGCAGTTTTGGAACCCCTGTTGATGCTGTTTATGAAGAAGTTTTGGGAATGAGACATGCTTAGGAGTCATCCTGGGTGGAAGCTGAAAGTTGTGCTTAGGCTGAACATGTGTGTCTTCCTTTAGTGACTCTCAAAGAGCCCATACTTATGTTTGGAAAATTTACTGGTTTGGACCATCTATAGTTTCAGCTGCTGACCATCAATGTGTTCAGTGGCCATAATTCAGGCAATATTGAGCTGTCGCAGTCTTGTCCCTGCTTCTCTTTGAATATTGTCCGATAGGCTTATTCAGTGGCATAAGCATTGTACTCTCCTGCATTTGTATTTTATCTGTTAGCACTCAAAATTTGGGAAGCTGTAATTTATGACTACTCTAGCATGGGAAGGGTTTAATGAAAATTGAACAGCGTTGAACACCATAATAAATTTCTTATCCATTGTGCTATGCATCTCCAAGTTCCTTAGCAAACGTTAAGGTTCATAACCCCTTGTGGGAGTGGCAGGGAGCGCATAGACAAAGATTACTTCACTTAATACTGAGATAGGGAGGACTCTCTTAGTTATGTATTACAGCACACAGAAATGCCACACACTGTTTTAGCCTGGAGACCAGAAGAAAGTACTGTATTTAGATTAATCTGTAAGATTGATTTAGGTAGTTACCTCAATTGGATTGTTTCCAGACCAGTGGGATTAACAACCCACTTTTTGCAAAAAGCGTTATGACATCTTTAATGATCACACAAGGTCAGGTCCCGGTTTTATGTCTCATCTGAAAGATCATGAACTTCTAACTACTGATCTGTCATTGTCTGATCTGACTATCTATTCTAGAGACTGCTTTATTTTAGAAGAGATTTGTGTAGCTAGGAGTCTAAATGCCATCAAAGCTTTTAGTCCTTGCCGTATTCCTTGCCTGAGGAGGTTTCTAACAAGTTTTTGTTCTGATGTATCTTCTTCATTTGTTTTTCCCTTTTCACAGCAAGCCAAAGTGAGACTGCAAAGAATATTTTCCAGTTTATATGTCGGTAGTTTGCTACTATGCACAGAACTGCTTACTGATCTAGGCCTGAAAATCAATTAATTCCTGGGTTGTTCAGGAGGGTATCTAGTTCCCATGCTTTTTCTGGGTGTATACATGGCCACCTCTCTGAAAGGCCCCTTATTCCCTCTTACTGTAAAACTGCAGCCATAGCAAACTGCCTAAATGCAGCAGGTGCGTATACCATGCCAGTCCTGCTTTAAGCATTTCACAGTGAACTGTGTTCAGTTTGTGTATGTGTACACGTATTAAAAAGCCTCTAGGAATCTTGTAAACAAAACTTTCTGGTACCCTAGCTCCACTGTGAAGAGGCATGTGCTAGGAAATTGGAGGAGCTCTCCCCCGTGCAACTATTCTTAGCATATTCTGTATAACTTAACAACTGTTTTTCTTTATAGCAGAGGTGTAGAGTATGGAGCTGGCTCACAACTTCACTGTTTGTATGGTGTGGCCATCTGATTTCTACCTTCTTGTGCACATATTCATATGTGCCCGTACGATTTCTGCATTGCCCACAAAAGCACGCTCACTGTAGCGTTGTTTGGTAACACAAAAGTACGTATTCATGTTGTTCCTGTCAAAGACCTGTTTAGCCTGCAGCAAGGAATATGTCTCTGCAGTAAGGTCTCCTTGGAAATCCCAAGCGCAAATAGAGGCTGTGTGGAGAATGGATAGAGAGCAG
>NW_010097686.1:560-1893 GCF_000699245.1 Pterocles gutturalis | reverse complement strand
GGATGGAGGGTGGGAAGGTGACCATAATGTCCAGGTGGTCACCAGCATCTTCGAGGTGGGGACGGGGATGGAGGGATGGAAGCATATGGAGATGGAGGATGGAGATGGGATGGTGGAGATGGACCCGCATGGAGATGGAGGATGGAGGATGGAGATGGAACCATATGGAGATGGAGGGTGGAGATGGAATCATATGGAGATAGAGGGTGGAGTTGGAACCATATGGAGATGCAGGATGGAACCATATGGAGATGGAGGGTAGAGATGGAGGATGGAGATGGAACCATATGGAGATGGAGGGTGGAGATGGGACTGTATGGGGAAGCCAGGGCTCTGGGGACAATGCGGGATGGAGGTGTTGGACCAGCCAGCCAGCCAGCCAGGAGAAAGGAGGAGGAGCTGGTGGGTGGAAGCAGAGGACGTCCGTCCTCACCTTGTTCCCCATCCTCGCAGTGGGACCTCGTCTGCAGCTACCGGCAGCTCAGGCAGATGGCCCAGTCCATCTACATGGCGGGGGTCCTGGTGGGTGCCCTGGTCCTGGGGGGGCTCTCGGACAGGTAAGGGCAGCAGAGATCCCCCTCCCCGTGCCTCAGTTTCCCCATGGACACTGAGACCAGTGCCCAGCAGCACCCAGTGGCACCCAGCGGCACCCAGCGGCTCCCCGTTGCAGGTTTGGGCGCAAGGCCATGCTGATGTGGTCCTTCCTGCAGCTGGGGGTGATGGGGACGTGCACGGCCTTCGCCCCCAACTACGCGTCCTACTGCGTCTTCCGCTTCGCCAGTGGCATGGCCCTCTCCGGCTTCGGCCTCAGCATCGCCTGCCTGGGTGAGGGGACATGGACGAGGGTGACAACGGGGACCTGGGTGGGGACAATTGGCATGGCCATGGAAGGGGACAACCCAATGGCCATGGAGGGAGGTGCCCTGATGGCCATGGATGGGGACATCATGGTGGCCATGGATGGGGATGTCCCAATGGCCATGGGTGGGGACATCACCTTGGCCATGCTTGGGGACATCACCATGGCCACGGAAAGGGACATTGCCATGGCCATGGGTGCAGATGTCCCCAATGGCCATGGCTGGGGCATCCCCCTCTCTACCAATGGAGATGTCCCCATGGCTGTCGATGGGGACATCCCAGTGGTCACCCCTGGGGACATCACCATGGCTATGGATGGGGCCACGTGGTGTGGACACAACTGGCCATGATGGGGAGGCGACAGGGAGGGTCATGGAGAGGGTCGGGGGGGGATGACATCAAGTGACATGGCCCCGTGGTCCCTCACAGTGGTGGAGTGGATCCCCACGCCCTACCGTGCCATCCCTGTGGC
>NW_010097686.1:0-529 GCF_000699245.1 Pterocles gutturalis | reverse complement strand
ACACCCTGGGCAGGTTCCTGCTGGCGGGCGTGGCCTACGCCGTCCCCCACTGGCGATGGCTCCAGCTCACCGTCTCCCTGCCCTTCTTTGTCTTCCTCCTCTACTCCTGGTAGGACAGTTGGGTCCCTTGGAGAAGGCTGTGGGGACATCTGGGGGCTCTTTCTGTGCCTCAGTTTCCCCCTCGTTGACTGCAGGTGGTTGGCCGAGTCCGCCCGTTGGCTGGTGCTCTCGGGGAAAGCCGAGAGGGCCGTGAAGGTCCTGCAACGAGTGGCCAGGATCAACAAGAGAAAGGAGGAAGGGGAGAAGATCACGGTAGAGGTATGGTGGCCCCATCGTGTGTGTGTCGGGGGTCTTGTTGTCCCAGCCCTGTCCTCCCCCAACCTCCCCCATTTTCCTCTCGCCAAGAACCTGAAGTCCAACATGAAGGAGGAGTTGGCTGGTCTGAAGTCCTCCTACACCATCTCCGACCTGGTCCGGACCCCGGTCATCCGTCACATCTTCTTCTGCCTTTCCATCGTCTGGTGGGGTT
>NW_010097685.1:0-274 GCF_000699245.1 Pterocles gutturalis | reverse complement strand
GATTACAGATTACATCTCCCTCTCCCTACCTGGGCTTGATGTGAATGGCTTTGTAATGGAGGCTCCCAAGGTCCTTGTTCATCCCTATGTGAGCTGTTTAATACTACTAATTAATACTGTTGGCATATTATGGGGTTTTTGGAATCTGGTCTCCTCCTAGTGTAACAGAAGAAAACTTTTGGGTGAGGCAATACTGAAAAGTACCATGACATGGCTTGTCCCTGGGTGGCAGGGTGCGTGGAAGCATTTGGGCAGGTTGCTAGGGCAGTTATCA
>NW_010097684.1:45179-51509 GCF_000699245.1 Pterocles gutturalis | reverse complement strand
ACCATTCTATGATTCTATGATTCAAACAAAATATTTTTGTTTCCACTTACAGAGAGTTCTACTACTAGTGCTAAAAAAACAAGTCTGTATGAAAGCATTTACAGAGAGTTCTACTACTAGTGCTAGAAAAACAAGTCTATATGAAAGCATATATTTTGCAATAATGGAACAAAGGTACAAAACTAGATTAAAAATCCAGGAAAAGTTATTGCAGTTATACTCAACTATGAGGATTTTGCTTACCCACACTAAACTCTTAGCTTATAAGGTACGGTATCGAGCCTCTACACCCTGCGTCACTGGTAGCAAACCTTAGAGAAAAGTACATCTTTTCATCTCCAGTTGTCCAGAGTCACAAAGTACAGATGCCTAGAGGACCTCTGTCTTTTCAAGATGGATTAATCTCTTCTTTTCTTTCTTTTTCTGTTTATATGATCAAAGTTTGTTATGACTTGATGATAGGGCATCAAATGTTTTGGGAAATATTATATTACTTCTCTTCTTTGAATATTAACATTACTATTTGATACCTCAATGAGTTAATTGTTGGCTACAGATGGCTTTCCACTGATTACTGCCTCTGCCTACAGTGCATAACTTTATGACGTAAAACATACATATGACACATAATTGTATGTGAGGAACATTATTCATCTACCTCATTAGAAAAGGTATGTTTTTTCTCTTAATGCATACTTTTTGAGATTATTTGTATTTCTTGGTCATTATGTATCTAAGAAATTTTTCTTTCAATTATTTTCAAAAAGATTTTTTCTAGAGATTAATGGTTAATTTATAACCAAGAGAAATAGCATAATGTAAAAGAAATATTTTTGAACAGAGTTTTTAGGACTAAAAGTTCCAAGCCCCACAAGTCTTTAGAAGTTTTAGAATATTTGAGATGAATAGAATGGCTGTTTTTCGAATCTCAGTGAACCGAGTTTATGTCTTATCGAAGTGTTTCTATGCGTCATATTTTTTAGATTGTTCAGCTCTATCAACAACAGTAACAAATTTGGTAGTTTCCTTTATCTGGGAAATGGAGCAGTGACTCATTTTACTAAAAGCATAAAAGCACTGGAGAGGCACTAGCTGATAAAAACCTATGCAAGGAAAAGGAGGAAGTCACTGTCCATGTCACAGGTCTAACAGAGAGGCATGCTCCTCCCTACCGATTTGCGTCATTGAAATGTTTTCTCCATAAATTTAACATTTTTACTCGAACCACTGGTTGCTGAACTATTGTGAAAATACCTGAAATGATCCAAGATGCAATCTCTGTGGTCTGGCTGTGAGTGTCTACTGGACTGCCTGTCAACTGCAAAGGCAGGCTTAAAAGGAAAAGGCACTGCAATCTCAAGCTGAAGCAAAACAGTTTTTTAACATTGATTTAGAACATACGTTGTGCATCATAAATTGTATCGCATTCCCTTCGCCCCTCAGCAACATTATGAAATACGGATAATTTTATCTACTAATTGTTGTATTTGCAGTCTTTGAGACCAGTTCCCGGAGAGGAGGATCTGGTCGGCTAGTTGCAAGACAAAGAGAGTGTAAGGAGAAAACTGCAAAATTATGAATATAGTAGAATTTTAGGGAAAGTTGTCTGGATTTTAGGGTAACCAGAGACACTATAAAGTATTTTCCACTCAAGCGTTTCCAAAACCGTAGAAATATATAGTAACCCCAGTTTCTCTAAGTAACAAAACTATTTACCAGCTCTCTGTGTAAAGAAACTTTAACAATATTTGACTCATGCTCTGAGATACTAAAACGTAGGCTTTTAAAGTTAAGTTTAAAGAATTCCTAGAAGTGACCCATATTTTATTTTTTTAAAAGCTATGCAAAATTCTCTGATAATTTCCATTTCTGATTTATTGCAACAAGATAGAAAGCAAATAAAATATAGGAATAGGGTGTTATGCAGAATTTACATCTTTCATTTGCAAAACTGACAGCAATTGAACAAAATTTAATCCAGCAAGCCAAATCTGTTTATAGCACAGACTAACTTCTTCATATATTTCACTGCGGCAGAAATCAATAGTATGTGGCTGTGAAAGCAGAAGAGCAGCTCTTTTAATTCATTAGCAGGTCTAAGTAACGTGTTTATAATGTGGTCAGTCTACATTAATACTCCCTGGCTGATGAATCAGAAAGAGTATTCTCTGTAGTATGCCAGGTCATGGTTGGCAGAGAAAGATATTCTGGTTTTGGGATAAACTTTTTAATCACACCTCTAACAGAGTCTATGCCTTTAAGAAGCAGGAGCTGAAGATGTCAAAAGAAATGCTTCTCCACACTTTAAAACTCGTCTTACCAAGTACTGCTTTTCTTCTTGATAGAGCAGTAAGAACATTTCCTCCTGTTTCAATGTACTTTAACATGTATCAAAACCTGGAGGAGCACCTTCATAGTTCTCTCTCCCTGCACCTTCCAAATCTGCAAGTGAAAAATGTGCCTGTGATATATTCATTTCCTGCTGTTTGTTATTGGCATTTTTTCTACAGTAAGTAACTATACTGAAGTGTGGCTTTTTCCTGAAATGCCAGCTCTGGGAGATTATACATTATGATTCAGCTGATTATTCCCAGGTTGGCAGCCAGCGTGGAAAGTAGTGCTTTCAGTATAATGATAGTTGGTCTATTTTCTGGTCAGCAGATGTAATTTTTCTTGCTAAAAATCTATGACCAGGCAATGGGATTCTTTATTTTCAGTTTCTTTTCATGTTTCAATGACTCAAAGTTAAAAAAAAAATTTCTTAAAATCAGTTATTATTTTTAAATAAGAATGTCACCCTATTAAAATGTGAGGAAATTATATAATTCACATGTGAATATGAAATACAATATAGACCTTGATTTTAAGTAGTTACAAGTGGTACTTTTTAGAGTACGTCAGGTGACATGCATATTTTGAAGCAAAAGTCAAATCCCTGGTCAAAAAACTCTCGGACCAGAAATTTTATTTCTTTACAGTATGCTATCATCACAATCCCACTCATTTTCTAAATAGCACTGTGGTGGAAGTTTGGTTTCTTCAATCCTCCTAAGGGGCATATCAACCTGGCTGCTGTGATGGGTATGACTATGACAGCATGTAGCCACATCCAGGCACATCTCTCTCAAGCATTGTTTTGACAGTACTATTTAGTCTGCTTTGCATTCATGTAAAACTCAGAATCAATATTTGGCCAAATGATTCTAGCCCAGTAAGGTGAAAAAATACCACAGGTTCACATAGCTGACTACAGCAACATTGTCTGCTTTCTGAAACATGGATCTGCATTCCTTTTAGATGTGAACATGTACAGATATAAAAATTTCTTAGATACTGCATGTATAAGTATGAAGTCAGAAGTCTGTGGGATTTTTTTAATCTTTAAATAAAGCCACAAAATGTTTTTAAGTCTATTAACGTTTGTTTGATTATAAATTTATGAATACTTTGGAGATTTTGCTCTTTTGATGACAAAGTACCTAGCACTGCTTGTTGACTAACTCTGTACAGGTATATATGGCTTTATCACGTATTGTTCTTCCTAAATTATGAAAAGTCTGATCTAGAGCAAGGGGTGCTCCCTTACTTGTATAAGATGTAATTAGATCTACCTGCCGCTGTCTTTACTCTCATTGCTTTATCACAGAATTGTATTGCTCTTTTATTGGAAAGTGCTACTACTGCCTTCTCATTTTGAGTTATATTTTTCCCCATTCAGTTCCTACCAACTTTACTTGGTAGAAAATTTCACAAAATAATTGTTGCAAACTAAGACCTCAGTAATTTTGTTCATAGTTTGGTTGTCAAACTTACAGAAAAGAATGTTTAAGCATATTTAGCCTGAAAAGAAAACGGCCTAGCAGTAAGGAAAGAGCCTCAGCCTCAGAGAAATGTGCATGTCTGTTTGCAAACATTTAATTCCTCACAGTTACATATCATTCACAAAAGAAAATATCTAGAATGAGAGATTAGGTATGCAAAAGCTTTCAAATGGATTGGTATGCAAAAGTTTTCAAAAATCTTGTGTTATGTCTTAATTTTAAATTAGTTCTGCTGCAAGTCCTCTCCTCAAGCACAGTCCTTTGAATTTCTCAGTAAACAAGGATGCACCTGACAAAAAGACGTGGCTAGAGGTGTATCTTCCCAAAGCTCCTGCTGATGTTTTCCTGACATGTGCTGTCCCAGTTTTATAAATTAGAAATCTGGTCATTTCAGATCAGTCTCTAAGCAATGCCAGCTGTCTTCCTTTCTAACGCTTCCAAGATGCTTTGAAGCTTTTTCTGAATTGTATTGGTAACATTACTGCAGAAAGATATGAAGAATATAATAGCTGAAAAGGTTACACAGGCACACATAATTGTCTATGGCAATAAAACTGTTGCCTACTCTTTTCTAACAAAGTAGATATTGCTTTCCTTTAAATTAAAAAAAAAATCCTTTAGACTCAAAAAGAGACAAAGTAAAGCTAAGAAACCTTTGCTGTTAACTGACCAAGTTAAAAGCAGAAAATCTATATTGTGAAGTGCCTCTTCTATGGCTGTGTACAGTATTTGCCATACCATGCACCTGAAAGTAAAATACCCTCTTATCTTTGGTGTTCAAGCAGTTTGCAGTTGCCTACAATCATGAAGCAGAAATTGGTATTGTAGAAAAAATTAAAATAATGCAGATATGGGAAAAAAAATTAAAATTCTGGGGGACATTTGTTTACTTCATATTGATGTTCATATTCTTCATGAACATTTTCCAAAGCATTCATTTGAATTGTTTCCTTGAAAGGAACACTAACTTGGGAAATACTGTCACAAAGAGAACCACTGGATGGAGCTGTTTGTTGTGACTTGTATTTTACTTGGGGATATTAGAGACCTGCAGGTATAAACAAACTAACCTTGGAAAAAAGAGAATGAGGTACAAATGATAGGGGAAATATACAGAAACTTAATCAGAATCCAGGATCTTATTAGATAAACTATTGAATCAAGAGAGCTCAGCTGAAGGGGACATGGCAGAGTTTCTGACTATTCTGCAAATAAAGCTGAGGAGCAGTAAGGTAGCAGCAAGAAAAAAAAAATCACTGCAAAACTTTGCCTCAGTCATTGCAGTAATGTACTATTCAGGTCTCTATCTGGGTGATTGGTGCTCAGGTAGTTAAGTGTTTGTATTTTCTTTCCTTTTGCCTTCTTCAAAAAATTTAATACTTGCAACACAGTGAAACAGACACTTTTTACTGACAACCAAGAAAAAGAATGATAGGAACAATAATGAATGATACATTTTCAAAACAGTACTAAACCCCCAGTTCACTAGGCTTGCCCATGTTTTCTTCAGAGGAAGGTTTACTAATTGTAGACTAAGTTGTTTAAAATAGAAAGGCAAAATCGATGCAATGAAGCAATAAAATCTTAATCGTATACCCATTAGTACTCAGGGAAGTTTGGGTTTTGTGAGGCAAATGATTTCTAAGTTCATGAAGGTGGAAGTGGGGGGAGAGCTAATTCCTTTATCCATTTGTTTCATCTCTCAAAGCAAAGTGTGCGAAGGTAATAGTGAAAAATAAAGGGAAAACCCTAGTAGAACCTCTAGACAAATTCAGTTTATTTAGTCTCTTCTAGAGTTGTTCAAATAAGACAAGAATTTAATGAGGAATTTAATATAAGCATTCTTAAAGTGGTATGTTAATTCCCACCACGATCACTACTGCAGTTTTAAAAAAGGTGTTAAAAAACAAGTCTTGAATAATAAAACAATTAGAGGAATAGTTCAGAGAGGTGTTAATGGTAATTAGGGGCAGGCAAAAATAAATTCTAAAAGCAGAGAGCTTTTAGCTGAAAAGAACTGATTGCTTTTTTTTTTTTTTCAGGAAAAATAGAAATAAAATGCAAAGAACCTTGTTAAGGGGTTATTGTCAAGTTATAGAACCTCAAAAAACATCCTCAAAAATAGGATTGTCATTGTCCATATGACTGTTATACCGTTTGATAAAAGGACGGGGGGGGGGTCATAAAACGCAAGATGGCAAAAGTAAAAGAGATAAGCCTTTAAAGAGATCCATAAAATATTTATTGAAATATCTTCTGTGTACTTAAGAAGCACACTGGGCTAGTGACAGAGATTAAATGTTCAGCACCTACATTGAGATATGCTGAGGTTTTAATATACTGAATATTGATTGTATGATGAATCCTAGCAGTTTGTTTCCTGCAGTTGCTCACAAGAGGAGGGAGACACTAAAACACCACAGAAGATTCATGTACACAAAATGGGGTGTTAATGGCTTTGTTGAAAGGAGAACCTGCTCTTCAGTCTATGCATGTCACTAATAATGTC
>NW_010097684.1:42666-45161 GCF_000699245.1 Pterocles gutturalis | reverse complement strand
TTTCTTGCTCATGAGGATTGAGAAGTCTGAATACTCAATTTATGGTTACTTTCATTATGGAAGCTTCCAAATAAAATACTGGGCTCTAAAAATGTGTCTTAAGACAAGAGTTTTTCTTTTGTTTTAAGTCATCTTTCAGCACTTGGGAAATAAAAATTCTGTTTCAGTAAGAATATACAGTTCAAGAAAATTAATCATTGTCTTGGCTTTGCAAATAATAAAAGTATAGCAATGTAAGGAAATCACAGTTCGTCTTCTCAGGCAGATATTCCTCGTACCATCTCAGAGATTTACCAGCATAATTTCCTTGCACCTATGAATCTTTCAAACAGAAAATCTCCCAAGATGCACAGTCTTCTTGAGCTTTTCTCAAGGTTAACAATAGAAATGATGTGAGGAAAGATGGCCAGCCTCTTCAGTTTGAAGAAGCATTTGTATATGGTAAATCCATTGGTAAAAACACTGTCCAGCAGGGTGTTGCTCTCAAAAGCTGCAAGTTGAATTTAGCATGCAGGAGTGCTTTAGGCCACCTGCACTTTCTACACACTGAATCATACCTCATCCATCCCTGGAGGTGTTCAAGGCCAGGCTGGATGAGGCTTTGAGCAGCTTGGTCTAGTGGAGGGTGTCCCTGCCCATGGCAGGGGGGTTGGAACGCGATGATCTTTAAGACCCTTTCCAACCTTAACTATTCTATGATTCTATGATCTTCCAGGAGTTGATGGGACTCTGCAAGGTTGGCTTTTGTTGTTTGATAGACATCAGGCCTCACAGTAGTAGTGCTGTCACAGGTAGGAAATAAAGAAGTCATCCCTGGGAGGTAGATGGGGGAGCTCCCTTGTAATGGTCAGCCACTGTTCCCATTTTTCCCCATTCACAGCATCCTGTTGTTCCCTTGTGCCACAGCAGAGGTGCTTCTGTAGGACAGGGACTTCAGAAAGTGATGCTAAGTATTTCTGTGTGGTTTAAAAGACAGTAAATCTTACTCCCATACACAGCTGGACAGAGGAATCCTATGAACAAAAATGAGACTTAGAAAATATCGGTTGATTAATTCAATAAAGTAGGGAGCTTACATTGATCATAAACAGGCTTCCTGGAGCTCCATTTTCTGTTGATTTTATTAGAAAATGTGGAATCCTTTATATTTATATTCTTCCAACATTTTTAAACTCAAAAAATTAAAATTCTTCCAAATGTGGATGTGTGTCAGTAATGACAATTATCAGTATGGGACTGGTGTTGTTTTACATCTTTATTGGAGATAAGGACAGTGGGATCGATTGCACTCTCAGCAAGCTTGCTGATGATACCAAGCTGTGTGGGGCAGTTAATACACTGGAGGGAAGGGATGCCATCCAGAGGGACCTTGACAGGCTTGAGTGCTGGGCCTGTGCAAACCTCATGAACTGCATCAAGGCCAAGTGCAAGGTCCTGCACGTGGGTCGGGGCAATCCCAAGCACAAATACAGGCTGGGCAGAAAGTGGATAGAGAGCAGCCCTGAGGAGAAGGACTTGGGGGTGTTGGTTAGTGAGAAGCTGAACATGAGCCGGCAGTGTGAGCTTGCAGCCCAGAAAGCCAATCGTGTCCTGGGCTGCATCAGAAGAAGCATTAGCAGCAGGTGGAAGGAGGTGATTCTCCCCCTCTATTCTGCTCTCGTGAGACCCCACCTGGAGTACTGTGTTCAGATGTGGGGCCCCCAACATAAAAAAGACCTGGACCTGTTGGAGAGAGTTCAGAGGAGGGCCACTAAGATGATCAAAGGGCTGGAGCACCTCGCCTGTGAGGACAGGCTGAGACAGTCGGGGTTGTCCAGACTGGAGAAAAGAAGGCTCTGGGGGGAACTTAGAGCAGTCTTTCAATACTTAAAGGGGGCCTACAGGAAAGATGGGGAGGCACTCTTTATCAGGGAGTGGAGCGATAGGATGAAAGGCAACAGCTTTAAGCTGAAAGAGGGTAGATTTAGATTGGATATAAAGGAAGAATTTTTTTATTGTGAGGGTGGTGAAGCACTGGAACAGGTTGCCCAGGGAAGCTGTGGATGCCCCATCCCTGGAGGTGTTCAAGGCCAGGCTGGATGAGGCTTTGAGTAACCTGGTCTAGTGGAGGGGGTCCCTGGCCATGAGGGGGGTTGGAACTCGAGGATCTCTAAGGTCCTTTCCAGCCCTAATCATTCTGTGATGATTTGATGATTCTGTGACATAGTAGCATGCTTATAAGTATCAACGATCCTTCCTGTGCTGACATCAGCAATGTTTTGGGAGGTAGGAAAGTGATCTTTTCACTTACACATCTGTTTTAAAACATCATTTTGAAACATTATCGTACTGTTGAAAATCTGTTTTCAACAGGAAAATGAACTTATTTTTTTTCTGATGGAAAAAACTTTTACAGTGAAAAATTTTAACTGCTTCTTACAGTGAGGGACATCACTAGTCCAGCTGTTTTTTTTCTTTGACCAAAGCTAAACTGGAACAGTAATTCCAGAAACTCC
>NW_010097684.1:41708-42644 GCF_000699245.1 Pterocles gutturalis | reverse complement strand
TGCTGATTTTTCTACACAAAATGTCTTAACCTATTTCACCTGAGATTTTAATGAGTAATAGTGAAAAAATAGCAAAGAAATAGTGAAAAATTTCTTACAAACACCACAGGAAAATGG
Source organism: Pterocles gutturalis (assembly GCF_000699245.1). Classification (NCBI taxonomy): domain Eukaryota; kingdom Metazoa; phylum Chordata; class Aves; order Pterocliformes; family Pteroclidae; genus Pterocles; species Pterocles gutturalis. The sequence goes on along the minus strand of NW_010097684.1, from coordinate 42,527 downwards.
TATGCATGTACATTTTGTGATGGAATATTTCTATATGCTGGCCTATTTTAGTCTACACAGTCTGTAAGGATGTGTTCACAAGCCTTCTTAATGTGTGGAGGGGCTTTTGAAGCTGAAGTTGTTATAATACACTTATCTTCATGATCTTCTCACTGGAGATATATCCATGAGGTCTAGTCTACCAGCTGAGCTGTTCTCTAATCCATTTTAGCCACAATGAGCTGGTTGATCAGCTTAAACAATACGTTTTTGTCCAACTGGCTTATTTTTACTAAGTGGCTAACGAGCTATTAAGTAAAAAGTTGAGCTTTCGGACCTTCAAACCAAATTGAATATTGTGGTTAGCAAAAATAACTTCAATCACTTTCCCTGAGAGCGGCACTAATTTATGCCAGGAGCTAAATGCAGTTCTCAGTAAAGCAATAAAGTAGTGTAAAGTTACAGGACTTACTAACTCCATCATTCACACCTGCACTGAAGTGGCCCATTGCTCACCCTTCCAGAGATCTGAATACCTACTATTACTGTCACTCATTTTTTGAAAAGTCCTCCTGGCAACCAGGAAAAGGTCATGTTTATAGATCATTCCTTTGTTCCACAGACTATAATTTACTTTTCTTCATCATCAGGAAAATTGGAGAAAGAAACAGTAACTAGCTCATGTTGGCTGTTGAAGACTTGAAGTATTGGTGCTTTCTTTACTCAAGATGTTCAGCCTGCAAAAAGAGAAGACTCAGGTCTTTTACTCACTTTCCTACGATCAACTGCTCCGTTAAAAAAAAAAAAAAAAAAAAAAAAAAAAAAGTTGTGGGGTTTAAA
>NW_010097684.1:40506-41677 GCF_000699245.1 Pterocles gutturalis | reverse complement strand
TGAGATTAAAAAAACCTAAAATTCAGCAACCAAAAATCATAGTTCTTACTCAGATTTCTGTAGATGTACATAAATCAGGGAAAGACAGAAAAAAAATTTCCTTCTGTCTCATTTTATAATGTCACCTAGAAATCTAATGAGTGTAGACTATTTTTTCATTCCTTTTCTGCTGACTTTTATGTTCTAGAGTGTTGTTTAAGTCATAAAAGCTTATATTTTTATTATTTCTTTACAAGTCAATATATTTATAAGCAGTCTGCAGGATGTCAGAGACTATTAAGGTAAAAAATATTTTAAGTAATCCAAGAGACATATATTCCTTCTTCATAGGCTGAGGATTTTCCAAAAGTGTTTCTGATCTCACATACTATAAAAACTTACAGGATAAAGTTAAGAGTCACGTCACACTGGACAACTAGAATGGTTTAAAACCCATTGTTTCTGGTTCTATGTGTCATAGTATAACACATTTTGTAGCCAAGTCCTTAGCTACACACCTTCAACATATTAGGCCAAGCTACATTTACAAGAGAATATGTACATACTCATAAATGATCTGGAAAAAAAGTAAACAGCTATGTGACACAATTTATTGGTGGTAGTATACCATCTGTGTTTATGATCAGTAAAGCTGACTGTGAAGGATTACAGAAGTATTCTACAACTAAATAACTAGGTGGTAGTATGGGATAGAATAGTTAATGTGTATGAAGATAAAATAATACAGAGAGGGGAAGCCTCCCCAAACCCCATCCCTCAGTTCTACCTTTATGCATGCAATGGTGGTCTTGTCATTTTTCCTCCACAAAGGCATCCTGCTGCTATTACATATAGTTTCATATAAGCACTGGCTCAAGAATGGTTATAAAAGTAAAAACAAGTTAGAGTGATTCAGAAAACAATAGGTAACAAAGCACAAAGACTGTCTGAGTGTAAGTACTCATCAGGGTTTCATCTTAGAAATTGTATGCTATTTGTTTCCCTTTTCTTAAAAGGCGTATATTAGATCTTAAGAGCAGAAAAGAACAGCATGGTTACCCTTGTATTGTTGCAATCAATTGTGAGATGAGACAATTCTTTCTTCCAATTCATCCTTTAGAAAAGGACAAATTAAATTTAAATTTCTGGGAAAAGTTTTACTTATTTCTGAGTTATTACTGAGTTATTTCTT